>NC_092425.1:17263764-17414722 GCF_036169615.1 Heliangelus exortis | reverse complement strand
AGCAAGAACAGCACTGATTCTTTAGAACTATGAGGTAAGTTGAAGGCACTGGGAAAGAAGGCAAAAATAAGTTTTGCAGTCCTGATCTGATCTTCTGCACAGCCACACAGATGGACCCACCTGGGGAATCAGAGCTGGGGATGAAAAGAGCTGCCACTGGCACCAGGATCTCCTCCATCCTTATTTAAAACAACTTTAGCACTTCATAGCACTCCTCCCTGCCTCCCTACCAAGAGATCAGAAGTTCTCATTGAGAAGAAAGGCTGGGATTTTGAAAACTGCTTGGCAGATTAGCAAGGTTGGTGCGGTTAGAACAAGGGCGGGTGATTTTGGAAGGAAGTGGACAGAAAGGCTCTGAAGTGTCTGTGTGTGAAGGCTCAGCTCCATCCATGAATGCTCCCCAAAACATACAGTCACTGCTTTTTTCCAATACTACTGTCCAAGAGGACTAAAGGGAAAAAATGCCAAAACCTTACATTTCCTGCTAACATTATCTCTTTGTAAACTGGACAGATGTTAGACCACACCAAAATCTGCCAAGAACAATGTACGCATTTTAGCAACATCTCACTATCTAGTCAGAAATACAGAATCAAACAAAAAAAAAAATGAGATCAGAAGGATATCACCTATTCAAGCCTGCTAGAGGCAGAGGGAGCTTCACAATTAATCAGCTTTCTCAGAGGCTTGTTCACACCCCAAAGTCTCTGGAAAACCTTTTCAGTTGCCTGACTACTCACACAGGGAAGGTATTTTTCCTTACACCTCAGTAGAAATTCTGATGATGTATCTTGTGGTGACTGACTCTCATTTTTTCATTGTGCACTGCCCAAAAGATTTTATTTCCACCTTCTCTGTAACCTCACTTTTGAGGGTGAAAAGATGCAATTAGATTCTCCATTAGACCTTCCTCCAGCCCAACCAAGCTGAGCTCCTCTACCTTTTCCATGACCACATCACATGCTGCAGCCCTTAACCTCCATAGCAGGTCTTTGCTAGGTCATTTCTGTTAACATCTGCCCTGTGCTGGGCAGTGCAGTAAGAAACCACATGCAGTGCACCAGATACAGGCTTGTAAATGCTATGTGTCAGGAAACAAACCACATCCCTTTGCTTGGTGGCTGAGCTCTTCCTGGTGTAACACATTTATGCAGTCTGCTTTTACTGCAGCAAGGGTACAATGCTGACTCATGTCTGTGTTTAACTAAACCACACAATACTACTATCTTAGTATTACTACTACTTTGCTCACATATCATTCTGCATAATAACACTTCAGAAATTAAGAAAAATCCAGTATAAAATGTGTCTAGGTTAACACGATAACAATGGGAGTCAAACTGGCTCCAATTCAAAATAAGACAACTTTATTCAAGCAACCTTCTGACAGCACTGCTTCTGGTTTCAACAAGGAAGACATACAAAAAGCAGAACTGTTCCATTATTCTGTTCTTCCATCACAGTTTCTTGAAGAACTTCAAAATCAGCATGAAAAAGAGAAGGGCACGTGAAAAGGCACGGCTGCCATGGATCTAAATAAAGCCCTGAGAGAACTTCTGAAGAGAGCATCATCTCACACTTACCCTAGAAATCAAAAGGGAGGCTTTGCCACTTGACTAGCAGAACATTGCTGAGCACTCAGCTCTTACAAACTCACATCTAATTCCTGCTCCAAGTGCGGAGGCAGCTATAAAACCCAACAAAATGATGAGCATCATCATGAATGATGCTTAAAGAGAGCATAATTTGGACTGCATAAAATTTTAAGGCCTTCATGTCTTCAGTAATATTTAGTTCTGGTCTGTGCTTCTCAAAGGATTAGAGAAAGAACAGAATAGGGCAACAAGAATGAAGGAGAAGGCAAATGGATGCCTTGAGATGAAAAACAAGGAAGGCTGTCTTTTCATTTTAAGATTCTGCAGTTTGGAAATGTGATGGCTGATGGGTATACAACCAAAGTTCAGAAAATCATTAAAGTAATGAATAAATTTAATGTAGTTGGTTTACCCCCACTACAAGGAATGGGAGGCACTTGACAGAATTTGTAGGAAACAAGCCAAAAATATTCATTGCACAGTGATCTGGAATATGGTGTACAGGAGGCTGTGGAGAGATATGGTATGAACAGTTGAAAAAGGGATGAAACAATGTGATCGATATTGTCCAGACAGATTCAGAAGTGGATCGTAAAAGTGCTTGGCAGCAAAGTACCTTTTAAAAACTCTAGTTCAACAGGTGTGGATGCTGGAAGAATCCAAAGGGAAGGGAGCATAGAAAGCAGCTAGGTTTTTGTGCTGCCACTCAGACATGATCCTGGATCACTAGTCTCAGTCAGGCAGGAATTTCTTATGCCCCTGACCTACATGAAATTAAATACCCTTTTATTCCATTTCTATTACCTATAAAAATTATGAGCTTCCACTTAGCCAGTTCTCCAACTGAAACACGACACTTCTCGAAGTATTCTTTTTTAATTTTGCTGTCTTCAGAACTATGATTAATCTTGTGTTACACTTAGCCTCACTATAACTGTTACGCACAGTTTGCATTATAATGCATTGATTTGCTGTATCCTTCCAGACACTTAATATTTTCCATTTTTGCAAGCTTGGGAAAACATTACACAAACAAACAAAATATATACAAACACACTGGCACACTCATTCTCCTCTTTCCTCAAATTTTTATGTACCTAGGACAAATACGATGGAAGGTCCTCGTTGTGGGTTGACCCCCACAGGCAGCTCAGTACCACACAGCTGCTCACTCCTCCTCCCTGACTCCTGGTCACAAAACTAAAACACAGCATCATATGGGATGCTAAGAATAAAACTGACTCTGTCTCAGCATCTTATGGGCATTTTTACAAATATGAGGAACTATCACTGTTTAAGTGCATGGTACAGACCATGACTCCTGGAGATTATTAATTTCTCAGGAGATAACTGAGACAAAAGCTTTCCAAATATTGTCTGGAAAGAAAAGCAAAGTCAAACCACAATCAAATAACCATTTTGGTCATCTTATAAGCCAGAATACATTAATCAGTAAATTTTAGAGCTTCTTTCATGAATTATGACTTCCTCCCTCCTTTAAAACAAAAAAAAAAAAAAACCCCAACACACTATTTAAAGACATATTTTTAAAAATTAAATAATTTTTAATCAGTGTGCCTTACTGACTAAAAGTGTTCCTTATCTAAAAATATAGTATACAATGTCTAGAAGATTCATACAACAATGCCACTCAAACTGGAAGACATGCATATTAAAGAAACCCAAACCACAGTGACCTTTCTAGACTGGAAAAACAATATAGCCTTAAAATTCTTTTGAAATCTTTGGAAGAGAAATATAAATGACAATAAGGTGAAAGGAGGACTTGGAGGAAATGAGCATGACATACATCTGAACAATGCACTTTTACGCTGTCCAAAAGTAAAGGGAGAGAACCAAAAATCTGTGAGTTCTCTCAGGTCTGAAGGGAAAAAGGAAAAATTTACAACAACTTTATGAAGATGTTGTAATAATCTGTTTACATACAGTAATATAGAAAAAGTGTCTTTTTTTTTTTATAAGGCTAGAACTAGGATTTCCTGATAGTTTTTCTAGCTTCAGTTTAGTGCATGCTTCTTTATTTTTCGATATTCTTTCCTCTCCCTAGGGGATTATATGTGAGTCACTGCAATGGGTGTTGCGGAAACAGTGAGATGATATAAATACAGTCAATCCCCGCCTTGAATAAAAATAGGAGATATTTGGGGTTTTTTTGGGGTTTTTTTTTTTGCAAATTAGGTTCTTACCTTTTGCAAAAAAGAGGAATGAAATTAAATGTAAAGGGAACATAACCGTATCCCTTTGGGAACGTTTCTACATTACACAAATACAAATCAAAAAACTGGGAGAGGGCTTCATAGGGCTGCAGGACTGGTAGAAGGGCTGGAGATGTAGCTGGCAATAAAACTGCAAATGTAAAATTGCACAATCTGCTTTTCTTAAGTCAACCAGTTCAAGACTGGCAACTCCCTAAAACTCCCTATGAAGTAATGTCTGAAGTACAAGTTGATGTCAAAAAAGTGGATTTGCTTAATTTCTAAAATGGAAGATTGTCATACTGAAAAAAGGAAATTAAAAAAAAAGAAGCATTTTGAACAGAGACTCTGCCACAGATACTCTGACGAAGACCACACAGCTATCAGTTTAGCAAGGATTTCAACATATTTATTTTGCTTTGCTTGCCTCAATTTAAAGCAGCTACACTCCTAGTTTATCAGAGAAAAAAGGCCACTCAAGAGAAATTATACAGAATTAGAATTTCAATTATTTGAGAAAACAGGAAGAGTTTAATTTAGTTACCTTGTTAAAAAAAATAAAAGAAAAAGAAAGGACTAAAAGCTGGATTCACAGATTTCCTTTGTGACTAGACTCATGCTGGGAAGATACTAAAATAATGCTTGTTTTCAGCCAACTTCTAGCATGATTCTGTTCTGTCAGCTAATAATAAAAAGAAAAAAAAACTAACACATAGTATATTTTGGTTTGCTTTGAGTCATTGCATGTGGGTCTTACTTACCAGTTTACAGTTTATAGTACAGATGGAAAAAACAGTGCCACACAGAATTGCTTAGCCCTGCAACTATATTTGTGCCTCATAATGGAAAAAGAATCCACAGCCAATGGCCAAAAATCTGGAAGACTTTCCAGTATACGGGATCAAACACAGAAAAAAGGGAAAATCAGCACATCACACAATGTACTTCTGAATAGATTTTTACCCTAATAATGCCCACTAATAAATGGAATAAGCAATGATTCCCATGACATGGTCAGCTAACTGCCAAAGGGACCCCATAAGATTGCACATCTTCCACCACTCTTGGTAACCTCCCTCCCTCTAAGCAATCAGAAGTTCTAGCTACTACAGGACCACCTGCTGCAGAGGGGAAAGCAAAACCACATTCAAAGGGAAAAACACAGCTTTTGAACATGGATAAAAATTTATGGCACAGTTGCCATCACTTCTTAAAATTAATAAATAACAAAAAAGCCCTTTGTATTATTACAGTTTTTTGCACAAAAAAGTCTGCTTTAAGCTCCACATGCAGCACTGCCTTCCAGTCATATTCTTATTGCAAAACCTTCCTTCAAACAGTTTCATCACAAGGCAACTGCATTGACTAGAATTAGGGCGAAATTACACCTGGAGAAATTTCTGTGTTGAATATGAGCAGTGGCATTCAAGTTACCTGGTTCAAAAGGGGCATTCATTGCCACAGTGCCTGAGCAAAATTCTCTCTCTTGCTTTGTCATCTTCTCTCTGTATTTCAGAGGCACTGCAAAGGTGATGAAGTCCACACTTTCACACCCAGTAGCTCTTATAGCAACTTTTAAAACTTGTGTAAACTTAGAACAGAGCATTTATGAGAACTACAGAAACAAAACAGTTTCACACTAAATTACAGAACTTTTTAAGTTTAAAAATAGATGTTTGTAAAAATAAGAGATTGCTAAAACACCGGAATTGCATGCTTTGTATAGTCCAAGGGAAAAAACATACTGTTGATGGCATTTGCCTCCAGCATTTCCAGGAAAAAAGTGTGTCTGTAAGTTATGTTCTGTGGTTCATAGCTGCCCTGAATTTTGACAGATATACTGACAACATAGAAGTCCATTTAGATATTCTAAGGGAAACAAAACATAACTAAACAAAACCCAAATCATACCAATTAGCACTAAAATTGTTTAAACTGTATTCTTCCAACCCAGAATAAGTTACAGTAGACAAAACTAATGACTACAGTTTTGTAATACAAACACATTACTGTGATGGCATCTCCAAAGAGCAAATAATTGTCCCAGACAATGACCACAGCAGTCTACTTCTTGGAGTGTTCAACACAGGACAGGGTCAGAAGCCACTTACGAGCCACAAAGAGAACTCCAAACATTTTAAAAGAACTTTTTAAAAGGAGCATTACATTCTATGCATAATTTAAGTATTTTATGCATTTTTAATGTATATATATATATACACACACACACACACATATATATGCATGTATGTTCTAAGTCTGAAGTATAACTGAGATGCAAGGGCCATCAGCAGCTTTGGAGAAATGTGTGTTCAGAAGTAGTTTTTTGCTGCTGTGTACTGTGCTCCCACCTATATATGAAGAATGAAAAACAATTTTTGTAATTATTATTTTGTAATTTAAAACAAGCATGGTACTTTTGCCCTTCACCTGCCTGAGCTGTGATGCTGACTGATACATGATGCACTATTCATTGCCCTGCACCATCTTTTATCCAGCTTGCTTTTACTTGCTCCCTTTTTTGTCAGCTTCCTAGTATCTCCAGAGGGAACCTACAATAAAAGTGCTAGTCAGCAGAATTAAGAAAATCCCTTTTCTCACATTTATTCCTTGTATCCTATCTAATAAGGCAGAACAGGAGAATTACTAGTATTTAAACTTCTACAGTTATAGAAGTAACTTAAGTTTTCAACAGATACCAGCAGACCACAGTCATTAATATCAACCAGGGCCACTGAAAAAGAAATAAAAAATTAAGAATCTTTGAGTCCCAAAATTACCTGACTTAGCTGACATAAAATATCTTAGAGGAGTACAATCAACAATTTTGTTCTTAGAGCTGACATCCCTGAGATTTGAGAGCATTGTTTATGGAAAAGCAAGTGGTATGTTAAAAAATAAAAAGAGCATGTAATAAAGGAGAGGAAATGGTTTTGAACATGTGAATTCGACAGCACCTACACAAGTCTCTATCACCTATATAAAAAAAAAGGTAAAAATAATCTCACGTTACTTAGTAGCGAGTCTAAAACCTAACAAGACTCACTAACATCTGAGGTCATCTCTGATGTTTGAACCTGTGAGTGAAAGACTGACACTGAGGAAGATAAGGCACAGTTTGTAAAATTTATTTTTTAAATGGTTGCTGTTGATGTAAATGTTCCCTGGGCAAAAAGACTGACTAGTTCTCCTTGTCTTCTTGGATTCTGGTGAAGATACTGTCTACTTCATCACAGCAAAAGCACTCATGTAGGACAATGACTTCAGGCTGCTGCTCCATCCTGCCACAGTCTGCAGCCAACATCTCAGAAGGTCATTGCATACAAAGTTGTTTTATGCTATGGGAGCCCTCAGGTAACAAATCATATGAAGATGGCCTCTTCCCCTCTTGTCTTTGCCTTGTCTTTTCCTTTTTTTTTCTTTGGTGATGTATCAGTAAATATAAGTAACTCTGATATTCAGATTTCTAACAATGCAAGAGTACTTTTTTTTCAGCTGGAATAACTTGATTGCCCAGCTATTTGCCTAACAGAGGAGAACACCATAAATCTCAAGTTCATCTACAATATCTTGCTTAAAGATACACATGCACAGTTAGGTAAGTCAATATGACACCCATCTAACCGAAAGAGTTCTGTTGCAGTATTATCTTTCACTTGCAAGGGCAATTTATCTGAGCAAATGACACTTGTGTCATACTCTTCAGCCTTGCTGTGCACATACCATTTAAGCTCTTGCAGAGCAAATGTAACCCTTCCACAAGTGCCACTCCCCTTTTCCGGTGTCCCTCCTCCTCCACAACCTCCTGCTGTACCTGTACCTGTCCCTCCTCCTGGAGAAGCCTGGATTTTCTCTCAATGCAATGGTCACACTCATATGCATCTGGTTCAGACTGAGTGAATCCCTTTACTTAGGAAAGCTCAGTTATCTTCATCAAAAGCAGAGACTTCCAGGAGACCTGGCCAAGAGTGCTTTGTGCCAGACACAGGCTCTTACCAATGATGCTACTGGCCACCCAAAACTTGCAAACTCCTGTCTCTCTCACCTCCAGTGAGGTTTAAGAGTGGAAAAAAGACAGTGAAAACATGGCCTGCACCCAACTTATCTGTTGTACATGGTCCCTCCTTCAGAGAGGTGCAGCACTTCTGGAATTCCTGTGCACAGCAGGTTCACAATTAGACTCTGCCTGACTGAAAGCAAATAAGAATAAAGATACTGAGTGCTTCAAAACAAATACCTGTCAAAAATAGCAATATTTGATTGTCCTCTTTTTTATTGGCACTCCAGTGTTTGGGGAATATCAAACTAGCTGTTAAACCTCCCAACTTGCCTTTCTCATTGCCTGAGAATCATCTCTTGTGCATTTTTCCACATCCCATCCTTATATTCCTTGCACTGCCATAGGTTTTTGTTCCATACTGTGACAGTTCCATCTGTAGTTCAACAGTCATGCTGAGCAGAAGAGGATTTGCCAGAGATACATAATGTGGAGACACTGAAAATACGAAGTTCTCTTGAACCAGAAGAATACTGGCCTTGCCCTACTTCCACAGGGCTATTTCCTATAAACAGATTACCCTCCACCCCACTAAAATCTCATCAACAAGCTTCCCCTCCTCTGACAGGATTAAAAAAGATAAGAATGCTAATCAGAATAGCTCCTGATAGGACCACCAAACAGATAATGCAAATAGAAGAACTATGGAATTCCGGGAAAAATCTGAATATCAAAAGGAAGGTCCCAAGTCATCAATTTGCAACCTGACAAGAATTGTTGGAAAGAAAGAAGTTTTTTACTATAAAATTCAGAGGGAAAAGAAGAAAATTCAGCAGCTGAAGCAGCATTGGCAGCATATGCTGTAGATCATTTGAGATACAACACACACTAGCAATAAAGCAGAGCAGGACAGGAACTTCACCTGTGACTTGAAAAGGACAAACAGCCTTCAGGTGGCAGAAGGTGAAAAGACAACTTATCTATTCCTTTTCTTCCTTTTCTTCCCCTTAATAGCCCCTTCCTGGGGTGATTAATTTGTTTAAAAAAACCTATTCTCTGGTAGCTTTTCTCCCATTAGAAACCTCTCTTTTCACAGTGGTGTTATTTTCCCCTGAAATAAACCGCTGTAGTTCACTTAAACCATAAAACCTGTTACTTTTGCTATTTGTGTGAGGTAGAGGAGCAGTGGCTCATAGTTCCTCCCAAACAATATAAAATAATAGTTATGGACCGTAACAGTCTCCTTCAAACATGCTCAATAACTTTGTGGAGGTAACCACAAGCAATGCTCTTCTCCTTGAGGTTCCGAGAGCATCATGTGATGTGGGATAGAAATTAAGAAGATCTAAAATAGAAAAACTCAGATAAATGCCTGAATAAACAGACATTGTGTCCAGTTCTGGGCCCCTCAGTTTAGGAGGGATATTGTGGTCCTGGAGCAGGTCCAAAGGAGGGCAACTAGGCTGGTGAAGGGACTCGAGCACAGATCCTATGAGGAGAGGCTGAGGGAGCTGGGGGTGTTCAGCCTGGAGAAGAGGAGGCTCAGGGGAGACCTCATCACTCTCTACAACTCCCTGAAAGGAGGGTGTAGCCAGGTGGGGGTTGGTCTCTTTTCCCAGGCAACTCTCAGCAAGACAAGAGGGCACGGTCTCAAGTTGTGCCAGGGGAGGTTTAGGTTGGACATTAGAAAGAATTTCTTTACCGAGAGGGTGATCAGACACTGGAATGGGCTGCCCCGGGAAGTAGTGGATTCTCCGTCCCTGGAGATATTTCAAAAGAGCCTGGATGTGGCACTCAGTGCCATGGTCTGGTAACTGCAGCGGGAGTGGATCAAGGGTTGGACTTGATGATCTCCAAGGTCCCTTCCAACCCAGCCAATTCTATGATTCTATGACACTAAAGAAATTAAGTTACTGTGTAAATTAAAGCTAGTTTCAAAGCAGGCAAAGTAGCCTCTTATCATTAAGATTACAATATTTTTCAAGTAACACAAATATTCTTAAACTGAAACATAAACAAAGCTGCTGTTTTGCACTAGGTGGTGCTGTATTTTAATGTCTCCCATGTTCTAGAATTTAAAAGATGCTAGCACTAGTAGCCTGTGCAATTAAAAAAAACAAACCACATTTGTAGCTGCTTGCTGCAGAACAACAGAAAACTGTTAGAAGACCCTGGATAAGGCAGAAGCATCATACAGAGCCTCCTAGAACATCACTTTACAGATGGCACAACAAAGATGACAGAAAGGCTTTTAACCTCAGAATGGCAAGAACCGATTACAAGTTTTATTACAACAAGATTAATCAACATTTTCAGTGGAAAAAGCCAAAGCGATCAAGTGGGATAGAACATATATAAGAGTATAAATTCAAGTTATCTTCCTACACATTGAATCTTTTTAGGTGGGTTTTGCTACTTGTTAATTAAGTAGCTTTGCAAGGCTTTCCTTGCCTGCACTGAAGCTGGCCAGCTTTTTGGGATGGAACATAACACATATGAAGAAAAGATCAACACTGGACGACATCATACAAGGTAAGTCAGTTTAGGTTAAATATTTAAGACTGGTCTAATTACCCACCAGCTGACTCAGAGACTGTGCTTCAACTATTAAGAGTCTGCCATCAAGTGCTTTTGCAAATGCCTATAACTTTCCTTCTTTCTCTGTGCAACAGACTAATTTCTACTTAATGCAGCATACATTCTCAATAGCATGTTTTAAGCATGGTATTTTACCTGCAACCTTCTGTGAAGCATCATCCACAGCAATGCATTCTCAAGCAGAGACTTAAACCTTCAAGCCAGTGCTGACGCACCTGTTTAGTATGCACCACCTCACACCAAATGGCTTCCAATACCATAGATGAGACTCCACACAAATTAAAAAATAATAAATTAAAAAATCAAATTTGTATGGCAGTTGATTCAATCCATGCTACACTCAGCCACTTTATTCCACTGTAATTTAGTTTATCTGAATGCTGTTATGATAAAAGCCAAACCCCAGAAAGAGGCCAAAGAGCAAGGAGAGCACCAAGCCTTGAGGCACAGTTACCATTCCACAGTTGCACCAGGGAGAAAAACTGTCCCAGGTAAGCAAAGCCCACCAGACACCAGCCCCCATCTTTCCAAAACAAAGTCTAATTTCTTGTCTGATCTTGAGAGTTGAGAATCTTAAGGACTCAATCACTTTCAGTTTTTCCTTTTTTTCCCCTGAAGCAATTCTCCACCTGAAGTCTTAAGAGATATCAAGCTGCACTTACTCACATGAAGGGCAACACTTTCTGCATAGAAAGTTATATCTTGCCTTCTCTTAAGAGACTTAAAGTAATTCTTTTTTCAACTTCCCAACCTGGAGGCAGTCCATGGGGTACCTTCCTGTGCAAGAGGTTCAGCAAGGTGATTTGCTCCTTAAGCAAATCTGCCAGCTGCTGTAGGTATCACAGGAGTAGGAATGCAGTAAATGAACTAATGCATTTCTGGACAAAAAGTGCAACCAACTGGCTTCCAGAGACACAGTCAACCCCAGAAAAATATTTAAGCAGATGAAGACTGTGGGAAGTCTCCAAATGCTCCAAATTCTGTCTGGCTATAATCAATATTAACATCTCCCATTTCTGTAAAACATTTGTTGTTATGTATTGTGTTCAAATGCAACCTTCTGTTCTCATTTTAATTTCACTCAAATTGTTTACAGCGCTTTGACTGAGATGATGCCATTGCTAACCCTATTTTAGAGAGTAGAAAGTAGAGGCAAATTTTTTTCCCCACTCTTTCTTCTGGAGAAAAACTAAGCATCAGAAAATCCCTTTTGAAAAATGGATTGCAGAAATTGCATGATTTTTTTCCATGTCTACCTTCTCCAAGTGATTAAGTGTACTACACTTGTACATGGCTACATGACTTGGAACAATGCTACGTGTTCAATCAGATTTTGAAAACAGTGTTGAATCACTCAAGTAACAAAAAATTACCTCTTTCCTTTGGAGATCTCTATGACTATTCAGCTTTAACAATTGACAAAAAACCAAGAATACACAGTCCCGACTACCTGGAAATAGTGTCATATTGCTCTCTTGTCTATTTAGTACATGCTGATCCAGGTAGTTTAACTATTACAAGTAGTATACTACTACTGCCACACACACATGCTTTCAAGTGCTGGGCAAACAATTCCAATAGTTTTTGCAACTAAATCGAAGACAATGGGAGAAAACAGCCATGAGAATGAATCACTTCACTGCAATATTGCCATAACCCAGGACACACTTCTATCACTAAAACCTTCTCTCTGGTACTTACCAGTAGCTAGTCTGTCCCAATCCTTCATCTACGTAGCCTCAGGGCATTGCTACACTTGCTAAGAACTCTCTTCCACAGCCCTTAATGGTTCAGCAATAACAAGCCATCTCTTTCCCATCCTGAAAACCTCTTACATCTTCCCCCCACTTCTCCTTCCCCCCCGGGAAGTTGTATCCTCTGAGGTGAAAGACTTAAGAGAGAGCATCACCAAAGAGTTTTAGTACAAGAGTTGTTCCTGTCTCTACATTTCAATGTCAAGTGAAGCCAGTGACCTTCCTAGTTAAGTCACTAGTTGTGTCGAGTCACTTTGTGTCTCACTCAAGAAATATTAGTCATTTTATGCATATTTTCTAAAAATATCTCAAACTCATGTTTATTCATACAGAGACAAGAGATTTTTAAGGACTCCTAAGATGTCTTCTGTCCATCTTCACATTTCTTTCCATAGAGGAAGGATTCTCCTTTCCTTTTGTAGCAGTGTTACACAATGGAGTATGATGGGGCAAGGCTTTTAATTTTACTAAGACCAAGGCCCTTTTAGGAGTGCTGTCTGTAGACCAAAGAAAGAAATAGATGAAACTTAAACAATCAAAATCGAAGTAATAAAACTTTAAACTGTAGAGGTAAAGCAAGTAAAGAGCCCCATATTCTCTACATTTACAAACAGACCAAATAGTTACAATTTATAATCCTCAACTTCGCTACTGAAAATATCCAGCTTCTTTTGTATTTCTCTCCAGGTCAAAAAAGCCTTAGAAAGTAACAAAAACGACCATCAATCCTCATGTTCTAAGCAGCCAAGAACAGCTCTCCAGACCCTTCAGGCACCAGCTATGAATACTGCACTGGCTAAGCCCACAGACAAATTTCATCCTTGTTTCTCAATCGTCTGAGACAGATGGATATTTAAGAATCATGCATTTGTTTTATATATCTCAGCAAGTAGATGGCATTTACAATACAATAAATCCATCACTAATGGACACGCTTGATCAAGGGGTGCAAGTTTCTGTGCTATATCTTGTCTGCTTCAATTTTTAAAGACACATACATCAATCTCATTTCATATTTCTTGCTATTAAGAAGAAAACTGCATGGTAAGATTTTCGTTTATCTTGAAATATTTTTACCACTCTCAAGCTTTAGCAGTCTATTTGGTTTTTTTGTTTGGTTGGGTTTTTTTAAATTGCATTTCACAATTTCACATTGCTTTATCTGAACTCCCAAAAGATTTCAGAAATTCAGGGTATTTACATAATTACCTTGTGTACTGCTTGACTAGGTAAGTGAGGGGAAATACATTCTTATGATTGTGTTCCTTGTGTCATCCTGACCCTTCATTCCTGCATCTTTTCTATATAAGATATTAAAGAGAATCTGTGTGGCATTTGCCAATAAATTAGTTATATTCTACTGAACTGTTGACATAAGGAAAGCTCTTGTCTGTCCTAAATACTTAAAAGCACATAAATAAATTAACATAATGAATGCATTTGAAGCACATGAAGGAAAAAAGATCTGCAAGAATACTAAACCTGTACAAAACTAAAGAACCAATTTATTGAACAGATAAATTACTCTTGGTAAATTGACTACTCCTTCTGTGACAAATACAGCTAGTGACGTTACTTGTTTTGCTATGAAGTAAACAAACACAAGTATCAAAACCTATTTCATAGCTTTGCTTTAGAGAACATTGCATACAAGTACAGCCAGGTTCTTTGCATCTTAGACAGCCAGCAAGAATACTATAAATTTAACCTGCAAACTTCTTCAAATGAAATTCTGCTGAACCTGTCTGCTTTCCACTATGCTTCCAGCCTTGCACTTTGCACTGTACTCTGCACACAGTATCTTTTATTTTGACTATGAAGGCACTATGTTTGCACTGAGACCACAAGACCTAGAGGGGAAGCAGACATGCTGTGCTTGGATTTCAAGAAACGCACACCTTGACTTTTACTGTGTCGTGCAAATGATCCACGGTGGTGCCAGCAATCTAAACTCAAAGCTGCCTGAGACAAACGTTAAAAAACTACTCTAAAAGCTGACTTTGGGAACCAGCACCTTGATGCTTCCTCTGGCACCAAGGACGAACCTCTAGCCCTAACCATCTTCCAAGGGACCCAACTACAGATGCTGAAGAGAGTTTTCACTTGATCTTTGTGTCTCCAGCTCAGATACGCTCTACTCTGGCTGACATTTCTTACTGCATGTCTGGAGAAGATGTGCATGGACATCACCCTCCTGCATGCAATGATTCCTTTGCACTTGGGCTGTAGCATGCTGCTGTTTAAATTACTTGGTGTACAGCACAGGCAAATAGAGATGTGTGAGTATCCTTCTTGCTTACAATGAAGGAAAGACAGTGTTCTCGGAACTGGGTCTAACTGCAGGATACCCCAACCACCCAAACAGCATGGCATTTCTCTGGTGTCCTGTAATCTTTCCAACAAGTGTTCACTCCTTGTAATAATTTCTGCTATGAAATCAGCAGTCTCAACAATTTAGACTCTCCATTTAAACGAGAGTGGAATTTTGGTTTCAATTGAACTAAAAATGACAGTGAACCTTTCCTCCTCAGCTTATACTCACTGCAGTAACACTGTACCCTCCAACTGCAGTTGGAGTAATTTCCACAATTCCTAAGCTTGCAAACTCCTGGTAGGCTTCAAATAAAACTGCTAATAGCTGCATTTATGAAAGCTCTGTCTTTTACTTACTACATCTAGCACAGAAAAGATATTAGCAAAGCATATTTATGATGTATCCAGTACAGCAAGTGTGTGTTCAAATTGGAATGCAGTTAGCTGAATCAAGACCTTTACATAGGAGCCTTGCACTTTAACTTTTAACAAAGACAATTTTGTTAAAGCCTCTCAGAAAACTCATTTCAAAAGCCCTCTGCAGTCCCTGAGAAAGAGACTGTTGTATCTAACAAGGCAAAATCTGGACAGCAGCTGCAGAAGGAAGAGCGAGTAAGGCCATTCATACTTATCTCTGGCTGAGGGGAGACAGTGCTTCCCAAGAGGAAGCACTGCAAGAGATGAAGGATGTCAGTATTTCTATCTTCAGTCTGAAAGAGAAGCTACATGTATAAGCCATCAAATAACAGAGAAGGATGAATTGCTGGATGTAGCATGACAGTAACAATATAGATAGTAACAATATTTTTTACTGCACATCAAAACAGAATTATCACAACAGACCCAAAAGCCCACAAGAAGATACTCTAATCAAGCTATGAAAAAACCCAAAATCCACTGTGTTTTGCTTCCTTCCAATAGGCTGCAAAACTATTATATTGAAAGTGGTAAGGAAAAGCAATATAGAAGAGTCTCTTTGATAAGAGACCAGACATTCACATGGTTGTCAACCAAGCCAATATTACTACTGTCATTGATCAGTAACCTTTTGGGATGAGGTGCTTTCTTTTTTAAGAGTTTTGCACACAAGTGACAAGAGCAGATCAGAAAAGATATAGTCCATTTAAATCTGTTATATGTGAGCTACCCAAATCAATATTTTCTCAAAACATTACTTCATCATAAAATGTAGACTTGGACAAATATTTTAAGTTAAGACAGAAAAAATTAGATCGAGTCACTATCCCACTAAAAAGTTCCAGTAAACTAACACAAACAAAACAGAAAAACAAACCAATACCAAAACCAAGAAAATCCACTATTTTTCCCCCCCTTAAATTACAATTAAACACTTCTACAGTTTACACTCTCGTGGCAAACTAAAAATATCAGGGACAGCAACTAGGAGGTGTCAGCATGTTCTTCAGTGAAACTGATAGTAAATCTCCAACTGGATATAAAAAAAACTTTGCACCATCTCAACAGCCAAATAGTGGGACAAGTTAGGCAGAGCAGTTGTGCTGCATCCCTTCTTGGAGGTTTTCAAAGCTCAACTGGACAGAGTCTCAAGCAGCCCATCTGACTACACAGCTGACCCTGCCTTGAGCAGATTGGCCCAGGGACCTTCCAGTTTGAATATCCTATGATCTTAAGCTAGAAATTTGGATAGCCTTTCCGACAACATTAAAGCTGATTTTTTTTTTTTTTTACTTTTGAACTCACTTTAAGTAACAACTACAAATGCTACTATTCAGCTTTCTGGTTTTTTGTAATTTCAACAGAACATGAATAGCAGAAAGTCTGTGAAGCCCTTTAGCAGAGAGCAGCTTAAAGCCACAAGCAATAGTACTCACTTCAGACATAATATTTTACCTGGAAACAGTGTGGTTTCCTTCTCTTTAGTATGGCATTTCCAGTTCTATACATTTTGACAGTATGATAATCCTAGATTTGTAAAGGAAGTCAGACTTATGTAAGATAGGGCAAAAAAAAAGAATCACTTGCCTATACTTCCTACTGAGTAAAGGGACTCAAGGCTGAAAGGCTGACTTTCCTGTTTTATTTTACAAATAAAAGTTTGGAAGACCTCTGAATGTCAATACTACGATGCATTACATTGCAGTCATACAGTAAAATCTGAAGGTGGTATTTTTCACCTTTGCTGCAAGGTGAACTGTGGAAACTAGCAATAAGAATTACAAGAGGTACCTAGGTCTTGCACAAAATTAATAAAAAATGTATTTTTTAGCTGGTGCTGATGTATGTCTTTACCTTTTTTTTTTTTTCCCCCTAATTTGTTGTGGATTTAAACTTCTGTCTGATAGGTGCTAGATTTTTCAAGCTGACATTCCAGAGAAGGATGGATACATTTCTACAATCAGTTTGTTTTTCTGCTACACATTTTTGTCCTTCCTGTGCACCAACAAAAGCATCTTTACACCCACATACTGAGCTGGATGAAGGACTCCGTGTAGCCAGCTGTGGGGGCAAGCCAAACAAATCTGGCATCCAGAAACAGGGTGAATACCACTGCCAAGATGATTCAAAACAGGAGCATGAAAGAAAAATAAATAAAAAAGAGCTGTTGAAGTGCAGGGTAGGTGAAAACACAAAGGAGAGTACCCTAGCAGGAAAACATTCAGAGCACAGCTGCCTCTCCAGGCTGCTTAAAACCATTACTTGAGCATAGGCATAGAGCAGAGACAAGGGCTGCACAGTCTCTGGCATCTGTGATCTCTGGCCATCACTGTGAGGGTGCTGAAACCCCGGAGCAGGTTTCCCAGAGAAGCTGTGGATGCTCCATTCCTAGAAGTCTTCAAGGCTAGGCTGGGAGGGGCTTTGAGTGGGAAGTCTTCCTGCCCAGGCAGAGGAGCCAGAACTAGATGATCTTTAAGGTCCCTTCCAATCCAAACCATTCTGTGATCCTTAGAGCCCTCTTCAGGACCTCTGTGCAACCTCACCCCCCCAGTGCTCCCTGGCCATCCCCAGAACCCTCCCTGGCACCTCTGCAGGGCAACACTGAGAACAGAGATCTGCAGGCTGTCAGAAGAGCACTTGCTTCTTTTGAAACTTTAAAACAACACAACCCAACTAAACAAAAGAAATAACAAAGGCAGAACACTTATGTGCCTACTGAGTTTAGGGCCAGACATTCATGGTGCATGAAGAGCATCAGAAAAAACCCAAACATATGGGCTTGCCCATTTGCATGGTATTCTGAGCCACCACACTGAGACCCCATCTCAGAAACAACCCAAGCATGGCTATGAAGGGAAAGCCCATAACAGAGTGTGGGGTGCTCTGGGCAATGGCTGCTGTTTCCCTTCTCAAGGCACCCTGGATTGTTCTTCAGTGTTTCCTGCAGTTAATGGTAATGCTGGAACACTCCTATACCCTAAACAAAAGGACATCTCTCAAATATTCTTAGCAGTACAAATCTCCCTTTCTTCTTCTAAAGCAAAGCTACAAAATGAAGATTATTTCCCCTCTTACTATAGAATTAAGGAGACAGCTGCATGTTCTTAAACTCTAGGAGGAGAGAGAAAATGTGCATAACCAGCAGTTGTCCTGCACTGGTTGAGAACACTTCCTCCTTTTCAGGAAAGCTCCTCAATAGAGTTCTCATTTAAATACACACAAAACCTGTGACTTTTCATAGCATGATGATTTTAACATGTATTTCTAGACTTCCAGTACTACCTTTTCCTTGGAAAAGGCATTAAAAGGTCAGGCTGGACTCCCTTCCACAGAAGCATTTTCTGATTCTTGAATCCAATCTTTCATTCCACTAAGGCTAGGTAAGAAAGGGTACTAAGGAACGTGCCAGTCTAGTGCTGACCACATTTCTTCAGTCTACAGACAAAATAAAATCAAAAGTAAATAAACCAAAACTTTAAAAGGAAAAAATGTATGAAGGGAAAGGAACACTGCAGAGGCTTATTCGCATCGGGATAAAACAAGTAGGGGTCATACAACACCAGAGTTGCCACAACCAGCGGTTTCATAAAGTTTAAAGTTTCTTTGTGTCCTATAACTGATACAGCGTAACAACACTTAAGCAGCATTAACATCTGACAAAATTAACAAATGCGGATGGTGAAAAAAGACTTCCTACAGGAAAGTTGTTGCGGTTTGATGCTAGATGATGAATAGATCTAAATATACACTGCTGGAAAACTATCACTTGTAAAGCCAAAGTAACTTACAGAAAGTCAACTACATATGACTAGATACAGGAATATTTAATGTGTTCAGCTATCAGACACTGATTCTGCCTCTGAAACTTCAAAATAAATGACCACGCACTCTAGTAAATATGTAAAAAGTATATTATTCTGGACGTGGGAAATCACAGGTTAGACAAAGGAAATTTTATCATCTGCCTAGATGATAAAATACAATTATATCTGATATGTGAAAGCATTCTCACCAATTAACTTTTTAGCGCATGAGTCAAGATTATTCAGTTAAGATATTAAAAAATATTTTTAACGCATCAGCCTAAAAAGTATAATGGATTCTGCCTGCAGCATTATGACTTTGGTAACACTGAGTAGTACATTATGATTGTTAGATAAGCCAAATTAATAGATAAAAGTTCTTCCTGTTTCTTAGAAATTCAGCTGTGAAATACTCCTGAAAATTAGGATTGTTTGGATTAGATTGCAAATTATATTTTGACAAATCACCAGTACAGACTAAATTCTTGCAAATACTGTGCAAGATAAAACCTGTTCAAAACGCTATTCAACCTGCCTCTCATTTGCAGCAACATTAACTGGCCAAGTCTGCCAATGAAAACTTTGGTGCTTAGCATATATGGATTTGAAGACTTCTTTAATGACAGATATGAATTGTAGAGCTTAAAATGAACACTTTTTTCCCCCCATAAAAACCTTAGAATTTTATATCCTGTGACAAGCCTGGTAGAAGATAGATTGCCCAAGCTATTACAGAGTATAAAGTCAAGAGAAGTATCCTGATCATTTATCTTTCGTCCTTACTTTCAGATATCTTATCACTTACTATCTTACTGCAATGGAAGAAAACTCTTCGTTGCACAGTGGGTTTTAAGGAAGTGTAATTAACTCCACAAATCCCAACAAAGAATGAGAAAGGGAAAAAAAATGCCAGGAAGAAAAAGAAAAAAAAAAATTGATTTATTCAACCTTCAGTTGAGGATGAGAGTGGAATAAGAACTTGGAATAACAGAGATCAATGCACCACATTACACTAACATGGACTTGTGTGGGCTGCAGTCCACCAATGATCACCATCAAGCCTTTGTGTAAGGGTCTAATCATACCTGCATCACTCAATGCAAACATACAGAACTGTTTAAACATGGTAGGGTTTTTGTGTTAAAAATAACTTATTGTTTCCAGTAAATATAAAACCTATGCACAGACCTGAAAATCAGTGTCTTGCATGTCTTGCAGCAGCCTCTCTGTTCTCATCTTAACAGCAAAAACCTGACTAGGTACCTCTGATCACCCACAGTCCCTGTGCATGTTCCACCTCACAAGCGCAAGCAAGTCAGCTTGGGTTTAGAAATTACGTGCCCCTGGGAAATATCACCAAAACAAACACCTCCCAGAGAGGCACGAGGCATCTCTCAACCACAAGATCTAGACATACAGGAATGAGAGAAAGGGCATGTAGGACAGATGAAGTGTGCTCAAGGACAGCAGATTTCAAAGAATTCTAATTATTTTTTAAAGTAGGCCAACCCCCAGGACATATCCATTTCATCCAGAAAAATTAATCCAGCCTGCTTCCTGCTATCTTCTTTTCCCAAGGCCCCTCAGGCATACACAAAGATTAAAGGCTACATGAACTATCCTGGCAGTCTGCTCCCTTTTATCACAACAGCTTGACAACTCCCCTGTCATCACCAGCTCTTGTAGAAGATAATAATGGGAGCAAAACTTGTTAACTCCCCAAGAGGTGACTGACATGACTATTCAGGGAAAAAGTAAATCTGCTCTCTAATACAGAGACTTCGTATCTTACAGAGATTTCTTCCTCTGTTTCTTTACATGAAAATATGGTGATGGTCTTGACACTTTCTAACACCTACTCACTGCTCTGCTAATCCACACTCGAGGGTGTGGAAACACTATACATTGCCAAAACTGGGCCAGAGTAACTGCCCCAGGTTTGACACCAAAGCCTTCTCCCAGTCTTGATTACAGCACTATGGGTAGCTGCTTTCTGAAGGATGTTTTTTTCTGCTAGAGACCCAAAGGAGGAACTCATTCCTGGACGTGCTCCTGAGGCTTCATGGTCTCACTGTCACATCGACATTTCCTGGCCTTCCTTAGCTCAGCCTTTTTTGTACTATTTACATAATTAAAAAATAAGCAAGGGTTCAAGACAAATATTTTAGATTGATACTGGACAATACAGAGAGGGAGAGAAGACATAAGGTGTCTTCAACTTTTTGAGTCCAAGAACCCACAAATGCATCCTAGAAACTAATCTGCAGTCTAACTTTAGACACAGAAAGTACTCAAGACCACTTTACACACTCAGTAAACCTCATGCCATTGGAGTATCTTGCACTAACTGAAACAACACTATTTGGAGCCAAGGATATCCAGAAAGTGATACAAGAGGCAGCAGTAGATTCTTCTCCCTCACCAGCAGGAGCTGAGGCAGAGGGAACCCACACAGGATCCTTCTGGACTTGAGAGCTGCCAGCTAAGAACTCCCCAGTCAGAGGCAGGTGATACACTTACAGATAATTGCTAAAAGCTCATATTCCATCAAAAGAACGAAACAAAGCATACAAACCAACCCAAAAAACTCACAAACAAAGAAAAAAACACAAAAAACCCCAAACAAAAAACCAACCAAAACCCACCTCTTACCCTTTTCCAGTTCTATAGATTACTGATACCCTATTTTCACCACCAGTGAAGTTCTTGGTTCTGTGCAGGAGGAGCATACTTCAGAGAGGGGAAGGAAATAAGGGTAGAAAACACGGAAGAGGTGAGAAAACCCCAGAATTTTTCACAGATGCTGTTCAAAGCTTCTCAGAGGCTTTGGCATGCTAGAATAACGCTGTGGAAGATGGATTAGCAGAGCCAGAGCAGGTGAAGCAGCCTGACACATGCACAGCTTACAGAAGACATACATTATGAGCCTGGAAAAGCTGATTCCAATGCCTCATTTAAGTGAGAGTGTTTCTTGTTTAAAGACTATAGCATACAGAGAACAATTAATTTGTCTTCTCTGAAGAACATGTTATCTTAATATGGTCTTTTTTGGTCTTCCCTTCTCAATAGGAAGAAAACTGACAACATTACCACCCCAGATGATTTTAAGCCGTAGCTTGGTTACTTTTTTCCATTTTGTTCAAAATCTTATTACAGATGAGGCATTCCTGACACACCACTTAAACCAATAAATACCTCTTTCTTTGACATATTTTATTAATATTCTTGTTAACTATCACAAAATAAAGAAATTGTTTAAATATCTAAAATCCATAAGGGCAAGAATTGAGAAATAAAATGTGGTGCTGCTATGCCTCAGACCTACTGAACTGCTATTCCTTGTCTTCTTCAGTCATCCTTAAAAGGGAAATCTTTCATTTCAGGTTAAAACCAAAGAAAATTTAAATTCCCAAGCTGTGACAAAAATATTAAAATATGAAAAAATATTATTCAACCTAAAAAACTTGCATTTTTTCTACAGCATAAAGTATTTAATATAATACTTTCTGCCTTATTAAAAAAAATCAACTGTATTCACTCAAGTCAGAACAGTTACTGCTGAGCCATTTTTATTGCCAATTTTTTAAAAAGACAACAAAGTAAGAAGCTTTGTGGGCTACGGACCATCTGCTTAAGCTTTAATTTGATTAACAGTTATATTTTGAGATCTTCAACTGTAAAGAAAGTTTTCCAAATGCAAACAGCATGTAAACCAGCATACTGTTTTTACCTTATACCCTCCTACAACTCTCTCCTGCTGCTCAGGGCTTTACTGCACACCAGGGCCAACTGCTGCTATCTGAAGCTGAATGCTCCACAAGGAAATCAAAGGAAAATAAGTTGTGCCTCAGGAAAGCCAGAGCAATACTAAAACACAATACTGGAGTTGGCAATTAGCATGAAGGATTCAAGAAGATGTGGTAAGAGAGAAATACAGATCTTAAAAGAAATACAGATCACTAAAGAGCAGAAAACAGTTTATTCTAGCAAAGCAAAAAAAGCAGTTTGTTCTGTGAGCTGCAAGAAAGCATGCATATGCATGAAGAAGCATGCTTAATTCCTGCTTAATACTCTCCTTTTGCCAGCATCACTTCTTGAAGACAGAAACTAGCTGGTTTTATTTTAGTAATGATGCATATATGTAGCTCAGGAAGAATAATATTTTTATTCCTGCATGGGATGTCAATGGGTTTTCAGAAAATAGGAATATATAAAATGCGTCCCTAGGAAAGCATCAACCTATTTCAAAAACAGGTCGCACTAAGCAAAGAATTTGGGATTTTTTTAATTTCAGATCTAGCAATTCTAGTGATAGCCTAATGAGCAAGTAAACATTTCAAAACTGTTTGGTTCCAAGAAGAGGGAATACAATAAGGATGCTTACTGGAGAAATAAAGTTAGAATAGAAATATGAGCCAGTTCCTCATCTTATATATCTTTCTACAACTGTTAACAACAAAACAATCCTTTTCCACAGAAGCACACACTTTCTCTGCACAGTCCTTCAAGGAGTAGTCTACAATTGAACTGATAAATCCCAATCTAGAAATTGCTGTAAAGCACAATCTTAACTGCTGGTTTAAGTTTACCAAAATCTACTGAGTTTAATCCATTTTTTCCTCAAACCTGTACTAGGGTGAAATGCTGTATGCTCAACAGTATCACAGGTTGCAAAGACATACAAGCTGCTGGCTGCTGACCCCTTTTGCTGGGCCATTCTGGCAACATTTTCCCAACTGAAGTTACCTTGGCATCCCTGTTAGTCTCGGATAAGAGGGAGGGGAACCTCACCCATTATAACAGTGTCTAAAGCTCGAGCACTGTGGGGCAGAGGTAGACTGCCAAAGGCAGATTCAAGCAAGATAAATTCCCTTTAATTCACAAAATGATTAAAGAAAACTGATGGAGGCAGCAGCCTTTTAAGCAGCATGTTGCTATTTTTAAACTAATCGTTCACAGTAGACGCTTGTTTTCCATACTTAGTGAGGAAATCTAGTAATTAAATGTAACTGTTACCAGACTTGGAATCCTTCTATCAGATAATATGGCCTAGTTTCTGCAAAGAGCATCCCCCTCCTCCCTACCCCCCCAAGGTAGAAGTCAAACCTATTAATGTAACAGCTTATCCTGCCCTATTTCCACTTGGCAGTCTCTGTAATGCTGATTTAATATCTGACAAAAATAGGACAAAGATACTGTCATTTTTCATTAGGGAACGTTAGCTCAACACAAGCAATTTTAACTCTTCTGAGCTTGTGTTAGGGAAGGTGCATGCTGCTTGGCCATGTGAGAAAAAGCACAGATATACTTCTGGGCATGATTTGACTTCTCTCAATGCTGGTATCCTGATGATCCTGTTCTGGTAACTGAATTTACTAACACCAGAATTTCTACTACTAAAACTTAACCATCATACCTTAATACACCACCTCCAAAACACAGTTAACTATTACCTAGATTTTTATCTTAAAAAGGACTTCATTATATGCTATTTTTAATGCCTCATTGCATGGCCACTGAGCAGCACAAATTACCACTTGTTTGGTTTTGTAGGTTTTTGAAAACAAATTACTGCCTACTCAACCCATTACCTTGATTCTTCCTGATTTCTGTAGTCTTACTCACAGTTTCTCCATTTGGTATTGCAACAGTAGAAGAGTTTTGCCTGTGCTATCCGCAGAACAGACACAACAAGTTTTTTGTTGCAGAATCTTATCTGAGAGTGAAGACCCATCCTGTGCTGAGGATCCCCGAGGTTCCCTGGATGCTCTAGATGCCATTCTCCTTCAATGGGATTCTTGAAAAGCAAACACCAGCCCTAACCTACTAGCTTTGATCTTTTAGCTGTTCAGCTCTTTTACATCACTTAAGAATGATAACACTTGGGGCCAGAATAGGACAAAAGGAATCTTGTCACATACATTTTATTCTTTTATAAAAAAATGTGAAACTGTTCTCTCTAGAGGAGTAGACATTTACATAACAAATAGTCTTGAGATAGTTATTTACCTAACTCATTACAAGGGAACTTAGTGGCAAAGGAGTTTAAGTTTTAATACAACCTGTGTATGTATACAGAAATCACAGGAATTATTGAGCTGATTTAGATGAAACCACACATTTAAAAAAATTAGCGTTTAATATCTCAAAACATTTTACCTATTAGTGTTGCTAGCAACACTTAAGATTACTGTGATAAACGGGGGGAGGGGGGAAAGAAAGTGATGCTAACTTCCTACAACAGCAATACTTTGGCCATAGGAAGCTCACTGCCTCCCTGTGCAGATTCCAAACCAAACTTGTTGCACACAAAAAACTTTCCAAGGTGTTACTTTCTGCTGAGTGTCACACAAGGAGGAGTGACTTACTACAGTTTTGATAGGTGGCGTGCCTGTGTCCAGCCCTGCACCTGTAGCAAGCTTTTCAGGCTCAGGTGATGGATTATTGCCTTGAGCTTTCAGGTAATGCCAGAGTGGCAGAGCTGACGTGGCACTCCTTGTGCTATGTCTCACCCGGTTATAGAAAAGCAAACCAATAAGAAAAAAAAAGGTCAGCTTACAGAAAACTACACAAAGCAATTGGAAACAGATTATTTTACTACTTGATCACCAGTGTACCACAATGCACCGTGCTTCTACCAGACTCAGATGACCTGAACCCCTTCATTCCTGAACAACACTCTACTGTTCCACCAGATTTATCATCTTATTCTGATTCCCACCTTTTCTCACACAGTGATATCAACTTCAAATTATGGCCTCTCAGTTTCTCTTCTCAGCACATTTGCTGCTGCTCTTTAAGGAAAAGTGGAGTATTTCTGCTGGGACTTCTACTGCAAAGAATCTAATTTAAACCACAGTAATATTTCAAATTTAGTTTGCAACTTGTCATTAAGTTCTCAGTGCCAATCCAGCCAAGACATACAGAATATTAGCAGACCTTAAAGTGAGGGAGAAAGGGTGTCACCAGAAAGTTAAAAAAATATCTATTCACCTTTTGTTTCTTTTTTGTCTAACTCCTCCGCCTCCACATCACAAATTCTCCACCTTCTAGTGGCCACATGGGAATTGCAATGTTTAAACCTAGTGGTTGTTCAGGGGCCACAGCCCCAGCTGCAAGCCCATCATCTGACTTCCTGGATCAGAGGGAAATGCCAGAATCACCACCTGCATGCACCTTGGCACAGCCTCCCTTCCTGATCTGAGGGCAACCACAAGGCTGCCCTGACATCTGGCAGCAAGGACCAGCTAACAGTCCTGGTGGGGAGATGAGAGTATAAATGGCTAAGGATAGCAGATTGTGACTTCCAAAGCCCCTGTTAAGTTACAAAGCACTGAGAACACACTCAGTGTAGGAGATGCACATGCTGTCAGGATTGGTAGGAGGAAGGGGACAGTTGTCCCATTGCTTATGCACACAAAAACCCTCATGGGAACCCAGCCCAGAAAGTCTGAAAACTGTTGATAAACAAATGCTCCCTAAACAAGAGCTCACTAAGAACATGTCACCTACAAAAATTTAAATGCCTTCAGTAAGGAGTAGGCAGGGCAACAGCAGCCCACGGGTACCTCAGGGTCAGTGGCAATGGGGTAACTAAAGTTGGGAAATGTGGCAAGTATTGTAATCCTTCAAATCTGAAGCACCAGGTTCCCAGATATGAGACCAGGCAACCCATGCTGAGATTTCAGGAAGTTCTCCTCGCTGCACCATGAGAAGGGGGCAGAAGAGGAAATCTATTTTGTGGGTTTTGCAATTTTGCCACCACGTTTGAGTTGTGCAAGGTCAGCTATACACTACAGGCTCCAGGAGGTGATAAATAACATACTGAAGACTCTTGCTTATTTACTGTCCTTCATATGGACAAATGAATAGAGTAATTTCTATCAGTTTCTTGGACTTCTCCAGTGCAGATTAGAGGAAGTACAAAACCACTGACTATAGTATTACTACATAGACTATTATAAAAAATATATCCAGCAAACCCAGCAATTTCAATTAGCTTCTGAATACTAATTTGGTTACTTTAACACTTTGGTGAGATTTGGAGAATTAAAGTTGACTTGTAGGACATCGACTCCTCCAAAGAAGCCATTTTTATTCAACCAGTCAGTAATGAATTTTTCTTTGCTGTTTCAGTCCATTGGTTCTGCCTGCTGTACTACCCACTGCTTGGTGATACCAGCCTTTCAGGCTGTACCTCTGAGGCTGACCATTAGCAACACATTTTGCAGGAGACCACAAAGTACTGTACTTGGGATCCCTACAGCAATCTTCTTAAAATGACTAACCTCAATCACATCCTGTTAGCTCCAAAACCTTAATGCCTTGAGCCAGCAGAACTTTTCTGAAAGTATTGGAAAACCACAAGGCCCCACAACATGCACAGGATATCAATGTTTCTACCTAATCTTTTCTCACAGCCATAAACAAGTGTCCCTGCCTAAACCTTTGGTCCCCTTGTAATCCTTTCTATCAGACAGAAAGATATCCTTACTTACAGAGAAACAGATACACTTTTAAAGACTCCCAGGACATATCTTAATATATTTTCATTGTTTCTGTTTGGTTTAGATTGGAAACTAAAAGCTCTTTACAATAAGGATTATTCTGTTTGGGTATTCCTGGAAATGCAGATACATATTTAACTTCTCTGTCTGAATCCCATAAGCATTTTTCCCTCAAATGGTGCTTTGCAGAAAAAAAGTTCCATTGTCAGGTTACCTTGGGAAGGGCTTTGTCTCCCCACTTTCTGAATATGCTTTCAGTAAGCATCCATATCCGCATTAATCTTCTATCAGAAAGAAAGGTCATATGTCCAGCTGTCTCTACCACTGTTGCCATTTCTGCCTTCTTTCATTTTCTTCCTAAACAGCCACTTCTCAACTTTCACTTTTTCTCTGAAAACTCTGTATAATAACCATCTTGCCTCTCTGAAAGGTCTCCAAAATCCTTTAAAAAAGGCAGAAAAAACCATAATACAGTATTTGAAGGAAGAAAGTATTTTCTAAAGGTATAGAATAACAATATTACAAGATCTTCACTATTACTTATTATTGTCTGCTGCTGTAGACAGGAAAAGATTCAAGGTTGTAAACATTGAAAGTACTGCTGTGTCATTCTTTCTTTCTTTGCTCCTTTAATGCCTTGGTGTTATTAAAAAGGGCCCAGGGTTATAGTGCAGACAGGGAAAGGGTAGTGCCTGAGGTTATCTATTAAAAGTTAAAAAAGAATTTAAGATGGTACCATATGGGGAAGAATTTTACATTTGTTGGCTGAAGCTCTCAGTGCAGGTGAAGGGAAGAGAGTGTTGTATGGGAAGAAAACAAATCATTCCCTTATGTTTAACTTAACAAACTTTCCAGCAACTAACAGCAGAGTAAACATACACAATTCTTTCCATGACTGAACAAAGTGCACACCAGTGCATTTCAAAGAAGCAGTTATGATTACACCATTATTTCCAGCATACTGAAATGCATTATTTCCAGGGGTTGCAGGGAGCGTGCTCCCAGTTCAAAGTCCACCCAAAAGGGTCAGCACTGCCTCACCTAGGAGGATACAGGACATGCAGGCCTTGACTTCTGGATGAGCTTCTCTAGCAGCTCCCCAGTGCCAGAGCACTGCTACAAGCACGCTGGCTCACTACTGTTTAACTACAAATCCTCACCTGAGCAGCTTCTGAGGAGGAAAGCAGTTCAAACCAAAACACGAATTTAGTAGCAATAATCCTGTTTCACAGAAAACAATGGAGCAGCATGTGTTACCCACTCATAAATCTATCACAATGACAAGTAAAGAACTGATATGGCTAATTAATGAGATATTCTGTTTAGATTTAATCTTGGACAGTGTTTACTTCATATAACTATATTTGTTTCCAACAAAGACTGAATTATTTCCTGAGGTGTCTGACACGGGTATTTCCTCCTCCAGTCAAGGCAGGGGTAAATCAAGACAGAATACTGCTTTATAAGGGGATGGACTGTAAAACCTCTTTCAACTCCTTTATCACCACTTGTACCAGCTAGAAAAGGTTTCCAAATGAGACCTCACACACAAGTGGAGGTGGATATTGTACATACACCTCTGAGCAGATCTCAAGCTCATGAGAAAGGACAGCGTGATTCATTACAGCACCTGAATAAATTGGTACACCACACACGCTGTAGGACTGCAATATTTCAGCTGTCACCCCAGAATAATCATCTGAAGATGGTCACTGCCCTACACAGCAATGCAACTGTAACTGCTTTCTTTTTTCTAGAGGATGTGACTTTACAGCTCTGTCACTCTTTCCTAAGCAGGAAAAGCAATTCGACTGGTTTTGACACAGAATGTTTACTGCCTGACATTTTCTTGGGAGGTACTCAAATCAAATTCAGTAAGATGTTTCTGTACGCAGAAAAGCCTGTGTTGTGTCTAGAAGAACAGATTACAGAAACTTCACTATTTAATAAACCCTGTATCTCCAGAAGAACTGCTATAGCCTATTATCTCAGCAGTAACTGCCAAGATACAGCAAACTGTAACAGCTTCAAAAGAGAGCATCTGCTGAAGGAGTCCAAAGTAATTGCCAGTTTTCAAAAGCAAGAATTCTGTCAGCTCACTTGCCTTCCACAATTATTCAAAGCAGACCACTAGAGAGGGGCACGATCATTAGCAAACATATCACAAACAATCACTTTTAAAGGTAATCACTGTAAAATTCTGTGACTCTACCAAGATTACTTTAATCTCAACTAATCTTACTTCAAGCAGATCTCCTTAAGTCGAGCTACATTACATAGCTCTGAAACATCTGGTGAAAACGGAAAAAGCACTTTGACTCCTTCTGAGAGCCTGGTGTCAAAGGGTCAGATTACTCGTGCCTAACACAAGGCCGCAGCAAGGCTCTCTCTGCAGACCCCTTTTCCTGACCTCCTGAAGCATTTCTGGAGGTTACTCTCAGCCCAAGCGCATCCCACACCAGCCCTCACAGGTTACCTCAGCTTTTGGGGGGTGGGAGATCTGCACCGCCCGCACAATCAATCCAACACCTTTTGGCTTTCCATGAGCTGTTCTTAAATTACCTAACCTACTGCTTCTCCTTGGCGAAACCTGCTTAGTAAAACTCCAGGAAGCTGGGCCATGGCAGCGGGGAGAGGGGAACACCTACACCCCTTCCTCGAGCACCGAGGCGGATCTTTGCAGGATACTTAAGCAGCTTCACTAGGGAAGGAGGTGAAAGGGACGCAAAAGCCCCAAACAAGAAACCGACCCACTGGTTGTGTGTCCTGGGGAGATACCGGGGCAGGGACCGGGCGGGGCATTGCCCACCCCCCCGCACGCCGGCGACGGGCTGGAGGGGGCTGCGCAGACCGGACGCTCACCGGGCCCGGCCGCCAGGGCCCATCGGAACGCGGCGCCCCCGGGCCCCGCCGCGGCCCGGCGCAGGCGGACCCACAGCTGCAGAGGGCCACGGCGCGGCGCCGCCCGGTTAGGGACGCCAGATCTGGGGGACGGCTGGGGCTGGCCCCGCCGCTCTGCGCTCCCCTCTCGGGCCTACAGGCGCCACAGGCCGCAGCCCGGACAGCCGCCCCCCGCCTGCCTGCCCGCAGCCGCCGGTCACATCCCGTGCGGCGGCCCCGCCACCCGCTCCGCCCCGCCGCCCACCGCGGCCGCGCACTCACCCGCGTCCGTCCCGGGGGAGCCGGCTCCTCGGCGCGGGGCGACAGCGAGGACCAGAGCAGCAGCAGCCCCAAGAAACTGCCCGCCAGCAGCACGGCGCGCAGCAGCAAGCCCAGCTTCAGCCGCATCCTCCCGCCGCCGAGCACGCAGCGCCCAGACCCGCGCACCGGCGGGCTTCCGCCCCCCGCCCGGCGCGGCACGGCACAGCCCCGCCGCTGCTGCTGCCGCCTCCTCCTCCTCCTCCTCCTTCTCCTTCTCTCCCCCTCCTCCCCCGGCCGCTGCTGTTCTCCAGCAGCCTCCTGCCTGCGGAGGCTGGGCTGTCCTCCCACCGCCGCTGCGCGTACAAACTTTCTTTTTCCTTTTTTTTTTTTTTTTTTTCGTTTTCTTTTTTTTTCCTCCCCTTTTTTCTTCTCCCGCCGCCCCGCCCCGCTTCGCCGGCTCTGCTGTCGCGGGTGCCTCCCCGCCGGGCAGGGGCCGGGGTAATGCGGAGCAGTCAGAGGCGGCCGCCGCAGCCCTGGTTCCACGTGGCCGCCCTCACCGGAGGGAGGGGGCTGGGGGGGGTGCACCTCCCTCCCACCGGGCCGCCCCGGCAGCCCCCGCCCCCTGCACCTGCTCCATCCTGGGGTGCATCTGGGACTAACGGCGCCTGCATCGCCCGGGAAAACGGGCAGGGCTGCAAGAGCTCGACTTGGGGATTTGTCTGGGCTCAGCCGGGTGAGCAGTCCCGGTCAGGCAGCGATTTTTGAAAAATAAGGTGCCAATCCTTAACTTCGATGATTGACATAGAGCTGGGTAACGCAGGCCCGGTAATTGCGGTGTGCAGCCTGGGCAGAGCACCGCTGAGAAATCAACAGATTTTTCACGAGGTTAGGAGATTAAGTGTGAGATTACAGAGATGTTATCAGCCCTTATCGTGCGTGTATTTTGTTACTAATTTTCTGCACTAAAAGCTAGGTGTCCCATTTCTTCCTTTGAAGGAGTCCCACACATGCACACGCGCACAATTTACGTGCGGTCTCCACAAAGCAGAGTGATGCAAGAACAATACTTCCAACATAATACATTTGCCTTTTCTGTGTATTCAATACTACCCATTGGCTTTTACATTTTTCAGATCGATTTTTTGTGCACACTGGAAGGATATTGGGTCCAAGGAGCCTGAACGTTAACTTTCTATGATAATCCCTGTAGAAATAAAACAGGATATGATACCCTGAACAGGATTACTTTGGAGGAAAAAAAAACAAAACTCCACACCTAAGTGACTTTTGAAGAGGGACACACCTAGACACAGAAGTCTTTGTTTACTCATATAACTTGTTCTATAGCTCTGTGTGGATTTTTTCTCCCCCATTCTGTGATCTCATGGCACCAGACATAGACAAACACAATGTTTTTAAAGTGTGAGCAACGGTTCTCATCCTCACCAGTGTTTGCACAAACCTGTGGCTTCCATGGCTCTCCAAAAGTGTTCTTCCCAAAGACACTCCTTGTCTATGGGCCCACTAAGCACACAAACATTCCAACACAAAGGTTTACGCCACCTCTTTATGTAACAGCACCTGGACAGAGCTGGGAGGAATTGTTTTTCTTTGCTGTGAAAGGCATAGAGCTGAGGTGCTTGGAGCTGCTCAGATCCTTTGGCCCACTGAACCCAGTAGAAACAGGCAGGTTGGGGCTATAAACTGAAGTCCTGTAAGCTGGCAAAGAGGCATGGAAATGTTCCTCCCAACTCTTTTTTAACTGCTTCCTGGAGACCTTACTCTGGCAAAAGGTTTTCTTTCTTCCTGTTGTTTAATTCATTATTTTTTATGATGTTCTGTGCTGGGGGTCTGAGCCCACTCCAGAAGAGTCAGAAGAAAACAAGTAAGTTACTCTGCACTGAACAGAGTTAAAACTGGCTGCAGCCACCTCATGTGATACCACTCTGCTGCTGCTTATCAAAGCTGAATGACAGGGACAGAGCCCTCTGCATGACAGTCAATACTACATGAATTTACATTTGTAAAGCTGCCCACTGAGGGTTTTTTGTTTGTTTGTTTGTTTTGTTTTTGTTTTTTTAAATGGAGGCTTTTGTTCTGCAGAAACCCACGGGTGAGCCATGCCTTCGTGATTGTCACAGAGAGCCTCATGCTGGAAGGTGACTGTGTGAGTCTGACCTCAGTGATTTGCAACTGTCTCAAAAGAGCAATTTTAAAATGAATAGCCCTGGCTGGGGTGGAGGAGCTGGCTGGCCAGAGCTGAGCAGTGGTGACCCCTCGGGATGTGATAAGACCTACTGAGTGCAAGCTGTTCCTCTTCTGAGCACCAGCCTTCAATGCTGGGACATCCCTCCAGGCACGCTAATGGGGCTGGAGCAGAGCAAGGATGGCATCAGGAAGAAGCCCCTTTCCTGAGGGCCAACCTTCAATGCTGGGACGCCCCTGGAGGCACGATGTACCTGGTTAAGTGGCTGGAAGAGAGGAGGAATGGCTTCTGGACGAAGATAAGAATTGATGACTGGGTGGGGGACTACACCCTCCTACTCTCCTCCAGGCAGCCTGCCTGCTAACGACCCTGGCTGACTGACAGCTGCCCCTTCGGAACAAAAGGGCTCGGGGGTATATATTGCTGTCCATGCTCTGACTGCGTTGTCCTCTTTTGACCCACCACCATTACTGCACTGGACCCTGTTCAGGATCAGCGCCATCCTGAAGAACCTCGCTGGACAGCTGGACCCCTGGTGGTGACTCTCTCTCTCTCATTTTTCCCACCTTCTTACCCTTTATTTCTCCTCTCTTCACTCTCTTTCTTTTTTACCATTTCTTACCACTTTTTCTCTCTCTTTCTTAGATCTTCTTTTCCTCTCTACCTCCTTCCTACATTTTTGCCTGTGTCAATTGTCAAATAAAATCTGCTTGCACTCGACCATTTTCTATGGTTGGACTTTGTTTCTCGTATCCAAATAAAAATAAATTTTAATGTTACCTCGGACCATAACAGCGACCAAGAGTTTTGTTGCGGTTTGGTTTTAGATATCAAAAGCTTCAGTCAGTGAGTTCCCCCATTAGTTGTCCCGGGGACAGTGGTTTCTGTATTGGGCATTTTAAAAATCCTGTCTTTGCCCCCGAAGGAGGAGTTGATGCCCACTGGGAGGCAGTGCGGGCCAATGGACAGGGTGATGGTGCCAGCCAGCACCCCTCTCACCTGGAACTGCCACTGATGGGAGACTGGGGAAAGCATCATGCTTTTATTTCATTATTAGACCTGCCCGCCCCGGTCCCTCCACAACAAGGAGCTTCATCCACCTTTCTTTCTTGCACACAGGACATATAGTCTGGCCCTAGAAGTATCAGGTTAATACTGACCTTGGAAGTAGTTTGGTTTTGGTTTTTTTCCCAGTTTTATTCTCATTAAGGATGCACTGAGTGTCAGATTCTGCACTCACAGGTTTTCCTATATAGTAAAGTGCCTAAAAATGCATGCAGTACTTACTTTCACTTTTGCCAAGTTCATACTGGCTAAGACAAAATGCAAATTAAATTTCAATTGTCTGCAGTCACATTCAAAACCATTTTAGGAAGTCTTTTACAACCTGGAGAGGGAGGGAGAGAGGGTTAAACACAATTTTTTACCTCTCCCATTTGCAAAATACTGTATAAACTATGATGCTTTTACTATCCAGCTTGTACTAAAACAAGACACAATCCTGATTGTTATCAGGGAGTTAATCAGCCTCTGTTAGACTGATATTCTGTCTTCCAAGCATTTCTAACAGACTGGCAACTGTCACAATGTTTGTGTCTGGACGTATCTACTGCTTGCTGCACAGAAAGCATATGTTCACTTCTCCATATGCCTCCAAAAAATATCTGATTGTGTTTAAGTCACTACAAAGCCTGCTGCTCTTGAACCAGGGACCTTTGATGACCTGGAGGTGAAGTATCCAGTTACCAATCCCCTAAGCCATGCAGTTGCCTTATTGCTAGGGATTTGGGGGATGGTGTCTGGAGCAGGTTCACTGGCAAACATCAAAATCCCATTCAGTTGCTCGCACCAGAGAAACATCAGGATCTGGATATGCCTCTTACCTTGTCCTGAATATTTGGCCACAAGAAAACACTCTGGTTGTTCATTAACACAGCATTTGAAAGGAAATTTGTATAAACTCTCATACCAAGATGGAAAATCATATAGTACAAAGGTCCATAATACAACAAGCTGCTGTAAAGGGTTCACTGCAAATAACCCCACCACCCATTTTGCTCATCGGCAGGGTTTTTTTATGGCAACCCATAGGTCTCACATGTAACACCTGCAGGTCAGAGAACAGTTTCCCTTTCTACTGAGAGCAGTAAGTAAAATAAGTAAAAAACTTCTATAAATTTAAACTTTTATAAGTTTATAAAAAACTTTTACTTACTTTATAAGTAAAACACAAGTGGTTTGTTTTTTGCGGGTTTTTTTCATGTAAATAGAGCTCAATCAGTTTCACTTTCTTGAGAAGTTTCTGGAATTGACTACAAACATTTAATTTCACCATGAGATATTCTAGGTTTCATCTAACAGAAAAATTGGTCATGTTTTCATTAAAGAAGAAAGTGCCAGAAAATGCCAGCCTGCAGGCAGTATCTTGCTTTCCTAAACTGAATATTCTTAACACAAGCAACACCTCTGCTCCTGTGAAAACTTTCAGCTCCAAGCGATCCTTCTTCCTATCTGTTCTGACCTTCCCTGCTCTACCACCAGCATTCCTCAGGTTATTTGCATTTAAGTGGTCACCTCTGAACAAAGCTTATGAATTTTCCCATATCACTGCTTTGGATCTAAGGCAAGCTGGCTGCTGACAGGTATGGAAAACTCATGTAGTGTATAAGCACTATGGCACATCTATTACTGCTTCCTATGGGAATCCAGGGGTGTCCAGGTGGAATCCAAGACATTCCTTCCCAAGCTTGTATCTGAGATCTGAGAAGGCAGAAGCTGAAGGTGTGGCTGGAGAAGCCTGGCCAGATCTACCTTCATTTGTTGAACAGGCTCATTCTCCCTTTTCACTACTGTCCCCAGCACTGGGGGATTTGCAGAGACATTCTGGATTAACAAGGTGGTTGCTGCTTGGAATAATCCAGAACGGCAATGTTTGGCATACACTACAATGGAGACAAAACTATACACTACATATTTACAATGTATGTATATCTGATCTCAGAATCAATATAAAGGAATTAAATATAGGTTTCTATATTCTGTGATTGTATAAATACACTTTATTCAGATTAAGTGTCTCTTGGTAACACTTAACACATGCTTTTGTAAATGAGACCAAGATGTGCTTAATCTTCATCATCTCTAGTCTTTAGTACCATTCTTCCTATTCTCATTTACCCTCCCCCCCCTTTTCTTTTCCTTCTTTCTTTCTTTCTTTCTTTCCTTCTTTCTTTCTTTCTTTCTTTCCTTCTTTCTTTCCTTCTTTCTTTCCTTCTTTCTTTCCTTCTTTCTTTCCTTCTTTCTTTCCTTCTTTCTTTCCTTCTTTCTTTCCTTCTTTCTTTCCTTCTTTCCTTCTTTCTTTCCTTCTTTCCTTCTTTCTTTCCTTCTTTCCTTCTTTCTTTCCTTCTTTCCTTCTTTCTTTCCTTCTTTCTTTCCTTCTTTCTTTCCTTCTTTCCTTCTTTCTTTCCTTCTTTCTTTCCTTCTTTCCTTCTTTCTTTCCTTCTTTCTTTCTTTTTCTTTCCTTCCTTCCTTCCTTCCTTCCTTCCTTCCTTCCTTCCTTCCTTCCTTCCTTCCTTCCTTCCTTCCTTCCTTCCTTCCTTCCTTCCTTCCTTCCTTCCTTCCTTCCTTCCTTCCTTCCTTCCTTCCTTCCTTCCTTCCTTCCTTCCTTCCTTCCTTCCTTCCTTCCTTCCTTCCTTCCTTCCTTCCTTCCTTCCTTCCTTCCTTCCTTCCTTCCTTCCTTCCTTCCTTCCTTCCTTCCTTCCTTCCTTCCTTCCTTCCTTCCTTCCTTCCTTCCTTCCTTTCCTTTCTTTCTTTCTTTCTTTCTTTCTTTTTTGCCTTTCGAGATAAACACTTTCAGATTTACAAGTCCTCAAAATATTCATGCTGTGATGAGTGTTGACAATCCTTGACAGGTTTAGATCCTGTTGAAATAGCGGATGGAATGGTCTGTTGGATGGGTGTTTCATTTGAAAGAGAATTGGAATTATTCTAAGCATAAGTTTTTAGTTTTAAAAGTAAAAGCTATCTGTATCTGTATTATAAGTTGCTTTTTAAAGGAACTTTCACCTTTATTTTGAGCCAGATGCAGGAGTAAGTAGTCATATACCTCAGGTCCAAAAATATTCTTTCCCAAGGTGTCATATTTATGAGTACTTCAAACAGAAATTAATTTGCATTGTTTTCCTGAATCTAGGGCAGAAAAAAATGAAATAGGTTCCTGTAATTTCTGTTATGCTGAAAAAATGAATGGTGTAAACACCCACATTTCAGATGCTGATTTATTTTTTAAAAAAACAAAACCAAAAACCAAAACCAAAACACAACTTTTGAAGTACAGTAAATTAGTGGGCTTAATTTGCTGAAGCTGTCAGTCTGAACAAGTTCCACAGTGCATTTGAAGAACAAAATGGAATATTTTATAACTATAAATTAATTAGATGTTCACATTTATGTGGATTTTGCTATTTAGTGATAAACTGTTGATAGTCTAATAAATAACTAGCAACTTGAGTCTTGTCACTTCAGTATCTATCCTGCTATATCAGCTATAAATCTTCCGTATGACACCTGTTTCTTGAGGATCTATTCTGTTATGCTCAGAATTTAAAGGAATGTAACCACCGAAGATACTAAACAATTACAAAGCATTGGGTAAGTTAAATAAAGTCAATGTGTCAAAAGCCAAGATACAGCCATTTGACTCTTCATATACAAATAAGACAATCTAAAGTTGTCACATAGAAAAGTATGGATGTGCAACAGTTACTACTCCCTTAACCAAGTATCTTCTCTTGTTCCTGAACTTCTCGGTAAGTTGAGCAAGGTGCTCTGCCTCATTTCACATAAATGTGTAAAAGGTCAGTTAATAATTACTGCAAAAGTCCAGCCCAGTGCATACGTTTATACATTTACATTGGAATACTAGAGAATGAATAACATCATGGAGATAAGTTATACTCTGATTTTTAAACTGTGGTTCTTGGAGGTGTAGGGAATGGGGGAGGTGTGTGCAAAAGAGAACAGCAAGACTATTGCCATCAGTCACTTAAGGTTTGCAGTAATAAGCCTCCACAAGAAGTTGGTAACTGGAAGTTTCGATTCTTAGTAGTAATGAATCATAAAAGCATGGCTAGACAGCTCGATCGTTCCCTCCCCCATCCCCAGATCATAAACTGAAAGTTGGATATTGCAAGTGTTTGAGAACAAATGTGGGGGGCTCTTACTAAGCTGCTACTTGGGGAGAAATTTTTAAACAGTAGATTATTTCTATTATGTATCATCTGACACCAAGTTGTATTGATTAATAATTCAATGAAATGCTTCTGTTATAAAAGGCTTGTTTTGTGGGAATTGCTTGTGGAATCACAGGCAATAGCAGGTGTTGGATCATAGCATTACACCCATTCAAGGCTTTTACTATATATAATCATAACATAATAGCTTTCACACAGCTTTTAGTACAACATGCAGATGCATAATTTTGTGGAAAATCTTATCTTTTCTCAGGTCCAACATTACATACAGATAACCCTGCCTGATATGAACAAAACCATTTCTGACTTTCATGCTTTTAGCTCAGGGATTGCTATCAATACTTTCCTTTTTTTTAATCTTTTTTTTTAAAAATGTTTTTTAATTTTTAAAAATTTTTTGTTTGAATATATTTTCCACCCTTTTCCCAAATGGAAAGTTCAATAAACCAAACCAAACCAAACAAAAAACAAACCAGACAAAAAACACCCCAAAATAATTGAATAGAAAAAAATTCCTAGATCTGTCAAAAAGACTTTGAAATAAAGGTTAAGAACTGTAATAAAGTTATCATCTTGTCAAGCTGAACTCTGTTGCTTTTTAGTCACCTGTGACAAGTAATAGTGACAATGGCAGGATCTCATCCATCTTCAAACACTGCAGGTTTCCAGATCTCTCAATTCACTGCCATTCAAACCCTTTTTCCAAAGTATAACTGCAACAACTTTAAAAAGTAGTCGGTTGAGTATTCCAGTTACACACACACACACACACAAATCTAAAATTCCCAGCTGCATACAATTAGCATGAAGCACATCTCTAGATTGTATTTCTGTGTTAGTTCTGGCTTAACAAAATCTTTGTTCTAAGTAGTTTGATAAACTCAGCGACATAGTTTACAGAGTAAACATAGTTTACTGAGTAAATGGGAAAAGATTAATTTAGAGCTTCATCATTAAAAATATTTCACTGGTTACAACTCGGAAAGCATGCTTACAGAGCAGAAGACTGTTTCAATTAACATTAACATTAACAAATTAAACTGAAGAATCACAGATTTATTCTAATTCTTATTCCCATTCCCTAACCTTGTGAGTAATGAAAGCTGTTTATGTAAACTTTAGGCCAAAGTGAAGTTGATTCAGTTCCTCATTTACTATCAACACCTTTACCATACTGGAATATAACTGGAAATGATGATCATGGAATCTGTGTAACTGATTAGTTTTTTGGGAGCTTTTTTTTTTTTTTCTTCTGTTAGTTCGTTATTTTTTCTTTTCCTTTTTTTTTCCATGGAATGGTGGTTTGAAGATGGTTTCCTATTGCAGAAGTAATAGAAAAACTTCACATTCTGTTAAAGTGTGGTGATCCACAGAAGGGCTTTTGTTGACTCTTGGCTAACTGCCTAAAAAATCTGATTAAGTTCCGTTTAACCAATAAGAGATGAGAAGCTAAAAGATTTTTTTCCATACACTTTGGATTTAAATAACTTAAGCAGACTTAAAATTTGAATAAAAAATAATGTAACAATTTTCCTCGCTTTCAGGCTTCTATCCAAATGCTGTCTTCAGACTTGCCCTGGTAAGCCTCTGGTGTCAGGGCTGATTAACTGAAAGGAGAAGGCACCGTTCCTCACAGCATTTAGGTCAATGCTGATGCTGTGTATCTAGGACACGTCTAATTAATCCCAGAATATTCCATAACTGCTGGATTATTTTTGTCAGCTTCTCCCACACAAATCTGGCAGCAAAGAGTCTTACCTTAGGTGAGGAAATTCCCTTTCCTAAAGGTAAGTGGGCGTTGTTTCTCTTTCATGGTCTAACTATGTAACACTTACACAACTACTTATAGAGCCCTTAGGATATAAAGTATTTAGTAGAGCTGAATATTTTCATTGAAATTAGTGGAATGTTGCCACTTATTTAAATAGAGCCAAGATTTTGTCATTGTTTTTAGAGTAAAAGTTACCAGCCAATGTCTTCTCAACTCTAAATTTGATGTTGCTACTCAGAATAATAATTTTTTTTTTCTTTTTGTAAGCCAAATGTATATATATGTATAGAAAGTGTTTAATCAAAGTAAGACCAGAAAACAGAGGAGACCTGCAAAATAAATATGTTGTAGCTGTGCACTTTTGTAATATGTAGCTTTCCTGGTCATCAGAAGAAGAGCACCAACAGTTTGCAAAGACATAGGTTAGCTTGGGGAGGTGCTTAAATCAAGATGAGCTGCCATTGGGAAGCAGTGCATACACAGCTGGTGACCAATAAAGATAACTTAGCACATTTATTGAATTAAGAATACACAGCATCTGTGTTCTGTGTATCACCATAGTGATGAATGGAATCACAGTACTAAAACCAGAGCATTAATTAATACTAAGTTTGCATGCAATAATGCAAGGTGCTTGGTGTCTCAAGAAGCACCACATTTGCGTCCTGAGGCAAAGTATTGTGACTTCTAAAATCAATGCTCTATAAAAATACACTCATCTACTATTCACAAAGTCAGATGCTTTTTTTTTTTTTTTTAATGCTTGATGATGTACTAGAAGACAAGACAACTTATTACTTGCAGAACAAGAAATACCTGCTATTGTAGATCTATTCATAAAGCACAGGCCAAGAACAGCACAGACATTTTTGTAGTGGGCGAGGCAAATTTTTTAACCCCACCCTAAGTTTTTCTAATTATGTCCTTAAAATCTCCTTTATTTAAATATCAAAAGGGTTTTCAGTGCATTTGGTACAGGACTTGCTGTCAAAATTCTCATTTAAATGCTTCTACTGATATCTTCAGAACTTTGTAATATTACAAATGTAAATAAGGTGCAGCTTTCTCACATACTGTTTTCCTTTAGTATGTGAGTTTATTACTAAAGCAGGAAATGCTATTCATAAAGCCTTGATACTAACACACTTAAACAAAATCCATAGCACAAAACTTATTTTTAAAATTTAATTTGAGAAATCAGGATCAACTGTGACTTTTGCCTGAATTAAGATTTACCTGCCCTTCAAATGTGTGGTGGTGTGTCAATTGATGCCTGCATCGATGTGTCTCACATCTACACACCATATTGGAGAAGTCATCCTATATCTTAGCTCATGTTAAAAACAGGAAAACAGATTTCCTTAGATGTAGTATGAGAGCACCCGCATCAGAAATACATGTATATGTACTTGTGCATTTGGTAGCCAGGTCTGTGAAAGCACCAAATTCCACTGTTTTTTGATTAATGTTTTAGGAGGAATCCACGATCAGGTAATAAAATATCATTTTGACAGGCAAAAAATACACACAGAGTGGTAACATGATATTAATAATATTCCAAGTTAGCGTAAGTGATGTAAACACTTTAAAAATACAAAAATATGTCTCTTGAATCAATGGGTTTTTTTGGTTTTTTTGGTTTTTTGGTTTTTTTTGTTCCTTTTTTTTTCTCCTGCTATGTTGCAACATGCTGTCAATTAACATATGTTTACCTCACCATATGCCTGACAGACACCTAAAAGATAAGAATGCTTATCAGGTCGCCTCCTGGTGCATGGTGGAGACCAAAACAATGAAAGTAGCAGGACACCGAAAAGACTGAAAGATAAAGATGACTCCTCTCCGGGAAGTTTGGAAGTCTGTGTGTATCAGGGACTTATGCAAAAAAGGGACCCCTCTTCTTTTCCTGTATAAAAAAGCCCAGGAGAAAAGGAGAAGGGGCAGATTTCTTTTAGACCCCCCGTCTCTCGGCACTTCGGCTTCAGCTACGGGACAGAGAAGCGGCAGGAGCGACAGACCCTACGCACCCGACTACAGCCAGAGGCCAGGGCCGGCGGCCGGTGATAACATCTTGATTACCCTCCTTCTTTTCTCTTCTTAACGACTCTTCTCTCCAAACTAATTGTATAAATCCTAAATAAATCCTTATAACTTGTTTAAATCATAAAGCCTTGTTATTTTTGTAAATTCACGCGTCGTCTATGAGTAGTGGCTGAATTTTCCTCTCAAACAAAATATAAATAATAACTCGGATCATAACAGTAAGCCATCACAATTCATATCGCTCCTCCACCAAGGTTCCCTGCTACCATACTGGACTTCACCATAGGACTGGGATTCTCTTCTATCATGGCCCATGTTTTTGGCTGTATCTCAGAGTCCTACAGCACACAGCACCATTGTGCACTGGGCAGACAAGTTCTGGATGAACTACATTTGCTCAAGTGTTTCCAACAGTGATGGGCTTCCTGATGGTCCCCATTAAATAGGACACCAAACCAAGCTTGATGGTGTGGGACAGAATACAGTTACTGAGAAATGACTACTTTTGGAGTTTTTGCTTTAGGGATATAGCAGTTTGTTGTGCTTCTTCACTCCGTTCAAATATTGCACAAACTCTGTACAGGACACTAGATGCTCTCTGATGTCATCATTCCCCATAATATGCAATGACCACTAGGCTACTAAATTTTCATTGCTTTTTTTGGACTAGTCTTTCAAATTCATCCTCAAGTAGCTCAGCAGGTTGTGGAGTATCAGTGAAAGTTGCAGTTGTTTGAGTTATCTCTAGTCTTCATGATCTCAGTTTCATGAGACAGAGATAGATGGGCACTGGAGGGGGGAAATTATTGTGCAGATTATACAGATTCTAAACTTGCAAGTATTATCACAAAATTGCCACAGTTGGGAAAGACCTCTAAGATCATCAAGTTCAAGAGTCAGCCCAACACCACCATGCTGACTAAATCATGAAAGGCAAAGAACAGGCAGGTGCATGCAGACGCATGCTTTCATGGTTCAAGAACTTCTTACAGGAGGCAGCCTTAGCAAATACCCACAGCCTATCCAAGTTTATGACTTTGGGGTTCCTCACCTTCTCACAATACCACATGCCTTCATTACAGCAGTCCTTGGGTTGAATGTGCTGATACCCAGAGTCTAAAGAAGTGCCAGAAATTAATCTGACAAATTTTCATTTGTCAGATTTGTAGCTATCTATTTATCATTTGTAGCTATCTGAACACACCCAGCTTTCTATCAAGTAAAAGGTCAGGCGTTCTAGGGAACGATCATTCCAATGAGTTTTGTACGGAGGTAGAAAAGATGAGACTTATTTTGTTTCTTTTAATGTAATAAAAACCCTGATGTCCATTGCTGGTTACCCCAGATCTGAAGCACTGTCCTTTCTGACCTCTGAAATAAAGTTACATATCTAAAGAACAGCATTATGTAGATCGATCTGTCCAGAAATGCTTAGCAGATGTACCTGGTTTCCTTCATTCTCCTGTGATGTCATGTTTCAAATTCAATACATTACTTTATGTATCCTGCTGGCAGTGTTTATTTTTATGACTGAATCTCTCAGTGCTTGCCTATTCTTCTTCAATGCTGACAGCGTTGTGAACACGGCACTGGCTCACTGAAGCAATGAAAATGAAATGAGCATCATCTTAGAAATGATTCTGCTTAATGTCAAGACAGCCATTCCTTTGCCTTCTGGTTTTGAAATGTCAATGTGCAAAATTCAAAAAAGATCCTAGGAGCTCTGCTGCTCAGCAAGGGAGTACAAAATCTGGGTATTGTTGTGCTGACATGATTCAGCTCTTCGTTCATCTCTCACTGCTGCTTCTTTGCTTTGTACACTGTTGAGTATTTCTGCCCCATGTTTGCTCAGGACCTACCACAGCTAGAGCACCTACAGGATGGTGCATGTACTTACAGTCTCTTAATCCTGGAATATATTGAGGCCTCAAGCATGCACACATAACTAACTTACCCAGGAGTTTCAGTATGTTTTCTACAAATACAAAAAAGCTGCAGGAATTTCAGGTGTGTCTGCACTTACTTACTTCAGTATCATTTGTATGCCAGAGCTTTCCTCATCACCTCCACCTACTCCCCCTCCCCACTTCTAATATTCATCTCATCCAGCTTCTTTATGGACACATCTGAAAATGAGTTTCACATGCACAATCGATCTCTAAAGCAGTTATAAATCCTGTGACAATTTTAATTTTCAATAAAGCAGCTTGCATAGCAAGTCACAGCTTACATTACTTTTAAGTTGCTTAATTCACAAGGATCTCTTAGGCTGAAATACTTGTGCTTCCTACACCTGTTCAGAACCATCGACAAGGTATTTAATCTCTGAAAAATATAAGTACCTTTGGTGCATCAAATACTAAATACTGTTTTTTTCTGCTTACATTTTAATAAACTTTCATCACTATTTTTTATCAATCACTCTGAAGGTCTGCAGGCCAGGTGCTGAATATATTTAAATCATGTAGCTCCAAATATGTCAAAGAAACTATATTAATTTGCTCCAGTATTTGGCTTCCTCCTTCAAGTTTTACCAGACTTTTCTTCAACTAATCTTGCAAATGCTTGAACTACATCCACTTCCTACTGTACCCCTCTCAATCCCTTTCAATTACCTCCTTCTTAACATATAACCCCTCTGTAATTCTTTCCTTTTAAATCCTATTTTTTTCTTCTTCCTTAAAAAAAAAAAAAGAAACAGCTAATTGTTAGAAGCATTTGTAACTCTCTGAAATTGTGCTTCTGAATGCATTGTGGTATGTTGACTCCAAGGACTAAAGTTTCTAAGCAGCTTTAACAATAATGAGATTTGTGTGCTGCACTGCTTTAAAGATTTACTCTTCAGAGTTAAAAGATTTTTTTAAAAATCAGTTTCTTTGTGCTGCTGGCTTGTAAACACTGCTCAAAGCATGCATGCTTTACAGCACAGTTAGTCTTTTCTTAGACACTTGCTGTGCTTGAAGAACTTGTGAATATCTACCCTTGGAGTGTAATTTATAACCTAAGGGTGCGTCATCCTTAGCAGCAGCTGGTAAGCATTGCAGTTTTTGTGCAATTTGCCTCCAGTATCACTTAGCATTTGTATGTGTAAAATATTTGCACTAGGCATTCCTTTAAGAGGTGATGCATTCTCTTGCTTTGCACAACCAACGGCTTCCACTGATAAGCGGCAGCAGCTTGTAGATATCTTCTGTAAATTGCAAGTGGCTGCAACGTGTCAGTATTTTATGTAAAGTTTCTGTCCAATCCAAACCAGCAGACTCACATGCTATGTTTTTCAAGTTAGCAATGCCTAAACATTAATCTAAAATGCCTGGGTTTTGCAGCCTTGCAAAAGTCGCCACAAGTGTTCCTGACACGTCATACCCTGTTACACTTTGGATTACTATTTCACATCAAGTTCCATGATGAGTAAACCTGCCTAATATCTAATTATTGCCTGCAGTTTGCTTGACCTGGTAACTTGGGTAGCATTTCTGAGCCTAAGCCTGGGTGCCTTTGTTCACTTCCCCACTGCTGCTGTAGCAGAGGAATGCCAGCAGGCCAGGTGGCTGGCTGGCTGTGCCAAGCCAGGTGGGTTGGCTTCGCTGGCTGTGTATGTCCCTCCAGGAGTGTTTGCATTGTCTGAGCTGACCCTGGCACTCCTCTGCCCACACTGCTGCTGTGTGGGTCCTCCCTGGGCTCTCTGTCTGCCCATCCAGCCCAAACCCAAGTGAAACAGGGTGCAGCAACCACAGGTTGTTGCTTTTTTTCCTCCTTCACCTGCCTAGCACAACTAAACCAGTTCTTATCCTGCTGTTTTCTTCAGAGCTGATCAAAGCATGTGCTGAAGAATTTTACATCCCCAAAAACATGCTCTTCTGCAGCTTCTTATATGGACTGCATTTTGAATTCCAAGGTTTTGTCTCATCTGAAGTTTTTTGGTTAACTAGCTGAGTCTTCTAGCAATAAGCTATGTGAAAGGTCATTACAAATAACTGGAGACTAGGAATGCTACCCAGGTCTGCTGGGAGGGAAAGTAATAAAAGGGCTATATAGTACACATACAGGTTTTCATGCCTGGCCTCAATTGCCCTCCCCTTTCCTCAGGGATTATGGGGTAGTGACTTTATGATAACTGTGTTATCACAAAGTTACACATACCTAACTCATAATTTAAGAACCAAGGTACTAAGGCTTGTGCTGGGTCTGTGCTTTACATTCTTTCACACTGCCTGAAGCTGTGTAAGTGTATTGGCTTTTCCATAATTAAGACAGCAATAGGCACTGATGGGATTTAACTGTTCCCTGAAGAAAAAAAATTAAACTATTAGCTACTGACTTCTTAAAGACCCTGGAAAATGCTAGAGTGGCAAGAACAATGTGCATTACAGATAGACATGAAAAACTGAGCAACAGGTAGGAAGATAAAACATAAAAGAAAAAGTGAGACTGTTTATTTCCATGTTAGGATGTTTAGAAGTGTTCATTCTTATCTCTGCTCTATTCCTCCTTTGTAACAACTGTGCTTTTATAATTATTTTTTAAATCCTTAACTTCTTAGTAATGCAACTCTAACACCAAGCATGTTCAACAGATATTTTAAAGCATTTTTGTGTTGAAGAAAATGTTTCCTGTGTTCAGAATCACCTATGTGCTTGGTATGCATGGGGAGTACAGGATGCTGCAGTACCAACGATGTGGCTGAATTCTCAATACAGAGCCCCATCTAGTTTATCCTCTTTGAACACAGAGGGATGGAATATTTATTTTTTTAAATTTTCTTTATTTTCTTGCCCAGTGTGGTTGCTTGGCATAGACTCTTTAGGGAGAGGCGAAGGAAAGGAAAGGAGACCAGAGTCAGGCTTTTGTTCCTTGGCTAGTGCAGCATTTCAGGTCAGTGAGCCAGGCTGTGCTTGTTGCTGTGCATTCATTCCCTCTGTTAACCCCAGCAGTCTTTCTTCTCCTTCTGGGGGTAAAAATGCTTTTCTTCTCAAAATAGTTACCTCAGACATTCAGTTGTGGTTTATACAGGTTTAAGCAAGCATTACACAAGTGCTGGAAACACTCAAGAATGAACTCCTGCAATAATATCCAGCCTTAAGCGTGACAGGGTGCTTCAAAAACTGTAATTTTTCAAAAAGCTTTCCAATCAGAGGATGGTCCTGCCTGCATCCAGTAAATGGGCCCAGCAGTTCCCACAAATTCAGCCTGTCATAAGCAGTAGGATTAAGCTCTCCCTGCCAAACTTAGAACCAATACTGTAAGCAGCATCTCCAAAAGCAGTGTGCCATGTTTTACATCTGCTCTGCCAAGAGCTGGAGTGAGACAGTACAGAAAAGAAGCCAAAGGAAAGATACTTTTCTCCTTTTCATGCAGCTTTTGCAGCTCTCACACGTTTTACTTAATACCTTCAGCCCTGCAGCTTTATGAATAACTTCTAGCCATGACAACTAAAGAAAAACTCGATCTCCCATCCTCACTTCCTAAGCCCTCCAATCCCCAAAAAACACACTGAGAGCTGAAATACCCCTAAAGTCAATGCAAGCACATTAAGAATATACTTCATGAGGTGAACTGGTGAATTTTGGATTCTTGCTACTGGCAAACTGTTTTGTCTTTCCAGCTTCAGAGTTGTGCCTCTTCATCCTTCTTTGAGGATAAAGCTTCCCAGGCTTTCTAAAGGTCTTCAGTGACCTCCTCTGGACTTGACTGGCTTTGTCAGCAGAAAGGACTCCTGTTGCTATGGCAGTGGGAGCCAAGGGCCCTGCTCCAGCCAAAAGGTTTGGGGAATTTCTTCTGAGGCATTGCTACCACAAGTAAGACTGTAACTAGGTGAAGCCTTCAAGTATTGGAAGGTTATATGTATGCTGCCTGGATTATTGGACGTAGCATAGTTGCTGCAGATAGGTGGCTGTGTAGCTTATGAAGTAAATGACTTTTTTTTTCTGATTTGGTCACTCAAAAGGTTTATTTGGGGAGCTTATCTATATTTAATTAATGTCACTGTGACCTGTGAGGATGTGCTCCAACATAGTGGGTGGTGGCATAACCTGCAGGGGAGTTACAGCAGCCTTTCCCACTGGGGAGGTGGGGACAACCTCCTGTGCCCACTGTCTCTAGAGCTGAGCCTGCACCTCTGGGAAGCCCTGGCACCCACACTTGAGTTTGTCACCTCCACCTCGGCCTCTCTGCTGGGACAACACAGTATCCTGTGGCCCTTTCAAAAGCAGGTGGTGTTAACATTTCCTTCCATGGTGAACATGGTTTTATTTATAAAAAGCAGAACCCCCCCAACATAGAAAACTTTATCTTTTATGAAAGTTTCTTGTGCAGGCAGCAAAGTCCCCCTTGTCTCAGCCATTCACACAAAGTAACATTTTTTGTTCGAACAACCCAAACATTACTGTCAGTTGTTTTATGCGTGACACTGAACCATGCAACAGTTTCCTATCCCCATTCTCCACCAGCTCCATCTTGTGTGAGAGAAGCAACTCCCCAGTAGGTATTCTCCTTGTATTCTCACTGTATTTCACTAAGAAATAGCAGACTTCTTGCCCCACCATGTGAACAGATGCAGATTCATGAACTGCCTGGTGCTGCAGAGCCCAAAAATCTTTGCTGGGCTTTGGCTTGGCTCATAGGAACATCCCCATGCAAGGAAGCTCATAGTTGGTCTTTGCACACAGCTGATGCCATTACCAACAATCAAGGTTAAAGAGAGCCCTGCAATGCAGTTCTGGGCCCAGATGCACTCTAATGGGACAGTACAAAGCTCCCACTTCACTCTGCTCAGGGGACACAACAAGACCAGGGGACTACGAGAGTCTGCCTGAGGGCTACACATACACAGAGTCCTTTTTTTCACTTCCTTCCCTCACTTGTCATTTACCTCTACATGTTCTTTGGAAAAAAGGTGTTGCAGGGAGGCTTCCTACTCCAGCTGATCAATAAGATCTTTTTTTTTTATTTATTTGTTGTTTTTTTTTTTTTTTTTTTTTTTTTTTGTGAGAGCCAGAGAGAAAGAGAGGACTAAAATCTGCTCTGGCTGAAAATGTTCCTGTTTGGTAAATGGTCTAAGATGATCAAAGGCAAAGAGTTTAGGTTTCCTACCTTGCTTAAAAGCAGACCACTTATGAGCTTATGTTCACCCTCTCTAGGAAAATTAATAAGGACTACAATTTATTATGAAATAACCAACCAAACAAAAAAAGCCAAAACAAGCCTCACAAAACCTAAAAAACTCCACAAGAAGCTAAACATGTCTGACATGCCACATGCTATAAAAAAACTTAGATCTGAATCAGTACTGCTTTTGGAAGAATTCAAATTCAAGTACACAAGCAGGCCAAAATCTAATCCTTTTTAAGTAAACTTTTAAGAAAATTACTTAGCACACAAACAAAAGCCTTAATTAAAAACAAAGATGTAAGCTCTAAATGTATACACATACTGACATTAAAACAACTTAAGTGGCTGTTAAATTGTCTGTAAATTGCTGCTCTTCTGTTTTGTGGTATATTGTTGCCTCTTCATCTGAGATGCAAACTGTTTTCTTTATTACTGATATAACAGTTATGCTTTTTAAAAAAATGAGCTGCAATATTTACACATGCTAACTGCTGTGCTCAGGCACCAAGTGAAGAATATTGTGGCAGGCAAATGAGAAAAATGTTTAGTTTACCTTTGTTCAAGTATGTGTTTTAAAAGGGAAAGTATTTTCCTCCAGATTTATTTTGATGGATGCTTTCAGGTGAACTGAAAATATTGTGGACCTTTTTCATGGTTAGACTGTCCTTAATTTCTTCTCACACACATTGACAGGTATTTCTAAGAATCACCACAGCCTTTAGAGAGTGACCTAGCTGAAGAAGATCTCAGTAATTGGTCAGAAGAAAAACTGATGAAGAAAGAAAAAGATTTTTTGTATGGAAAAAAAGTTCAGGGACATCCTTTATACCAAAAGTAGCTAGCACAGAGCACATGACACTTTTGGCTTTTCCTTCTCATTTATGGGAAGCTGGAGTGTAGTAGCTCCTAAACCAACATTTGCTCTTCAAGAACTTTGCATTTCTTAATGGAAGAGCTATGTTAGAAAGAGGGAAGAGGCAGGATGATGTACTCTAAGCTTTTACAAAGCACTAAACTCGTAATTACACACACATGCTTAATTATATGAAAAATATTTGCTAACTTGCCACACAGCATTACATTCTGCTAGATGTACTGCCCAGCAATACACATAAAACTGTCTTTTTTCCATCTGTAATTCACCTCAGCCATGCCAGGTTGCCTATCAGCCTAAGAGACCACAGGTGTTGCCTACAGAGCAAAAAAAAAAGTGTCTCCTTACCTTAGCAGAGATTGTAACAAGCACAGCAGCAACACAAGTACCACTGGACATGCTGGCAGCGAGGGACAGAAAGCAAATGCCATTTTGCTTTCACATGTTACACCATCATCCTTCCCAACTGACCAGCATGTAGACAGCAGTGGGCTGTAATTTCTTGAGCAAAAGCCTTGAGAAGCAGGCTAGATCTCAGCTCCTGAAAGGTCAGGGCCACAGAACTTAATTTTGGAGTGTGTTGTTTAAAAGAAATAAACTGAAACCATCAGTTGCAGCCTGCCATAAATTTTTATAGTCTTATGTCCATGGTTATTCAAGGCCTGTGTGCCAGTTTGCTCCTGTGCCTCACTGCTACCACATTAATAAACTTTTAGGAGCATAAAACCCATCTACATTCTTTGTGCATCACACTGCAATTTTGTCTTCCCACCCATCCCTATCTTCCCACCTTTTCATCTTCATCCTAGCTGCTATTTCAGAGACAAAAACAGAGTTCTTTATCTGAGGTCTAAGCAACATCGGCAAATGCCTTCATAAGCTCCTTTGTGGTACCAACACTTGACTTGCCAACACCAAATAGCTCAGTCACTGACCTGGTTTTGGGATGGCATGGTCTCCTTTCAGTTGTGTGTCCCAGTGCTTGGAGAATCAGGGTCATATCTTCTCAGAGGGCTGCAACTTCAGGTTTCTTGGCATGAAAATGGTGGAGCCACAGCTCAAAAAAGCCCTGAGATTGAATTTGTATAGGCTTCATATAGCCTTTGGTGTGGTCTGTTCCTGTATGAGATTGGTGAGAAAATGGTAAATGTGGAACTGTGCAGGCGACAGCCATTCCCCCCCCACCCCAAAACTCTGTCCTGGTGGTGTTGCTGATGCCAACATGGACCCTCCTGGGTCACTTGAAGTGTGTGGGTTGGCCTAAAGAGGTACCGCAGAGGGAGGATGCCCCCTGCTAACTGGCAACTTGCTCTCTATTTGGATTCTGGGAAGCACTGAGGAGATCAGGATACTCCATTAAACTGAATATAATGTCCACCTTCTACTAATTCAGGCAGTAGCTACCAAATCAACCTCACCAGTAAAGAGCTGTGACTTACTGGCTTGTAGATACCACCACTGGGGCTAGTCAGCTGCCTTTGCTCTCCCTGCTTGTCTGCCTGCCTGCTGGGAGCTACTTTTCTTCTATCACTTCCCCCTGACAGAATGAAAGTTTACCCTGGCATTTCCTTAAAGCAGGAGCTTATTAGTTCCAAATCAAGAGACACATTTAACTATTGCAGTGGTGAAGGTCACTTAAGAACTTAAGCAGAGAAACCAAAACAACCAAACAAAAAGTCCCCTGTTTTTTTCCCCACTTACCTCAATGGCAAAAAAGAGTCTAACTAGAGTAATCCAAACACAAACATTCCCCCAGACACTCTCTTCTGCTTCCTCTACTCAAGGCCTCCAGCTGAAGAGGTCACTCCACTCCTCCTTCACACCAAGGAGGATGCCCCTCCTTCCCACCCAGCTGGAGCAGTTTGTTGATCAGAGCTCCCAGCACTATTGGTTGTGCAGACAGGTGGCACATCTCCAGCTGGTGCAGGGAATCAGCAGGCAGGGAAGCAGGGATTCAAGGACTCAAGTGTTGCCCCTGAGGTAACAGGCAGCAACTGCACAGAGCTGGTGGGAAGCTAGTGATGGAAATTCAGACTCTGTGTGGCTGCACTTTGCAAGTGTTTCATTCCTGCAAATGTGGAGCAGTATCTAAAGGCTGAAATCTTGTGTCTGCCACAGACCTTCTCTTCCAGAGCGGTCCAGGACCCAACCAGGAGTATCACAAACTGCCCTCACCTTTCCACATCTGTAGGCATTGCTGAGGAGGGAGGCAAGGAGGTAGAAGCTAGGAATGGATTCTCCTCTGATTCCAGACGGGCAGGAAAATGCATGGCACACATCAGCCTTGAAGAAAAATGTGTTTCTGCTTCTGCCAAAGCAAACTCATTCAGCCTCCTTATCCCTCTTGCCGTGCTGAAACATTGAGATCCAAGACAATAAATGTGTTCTAGCAACTGCTGCATAACTCCTGCCTCTCCCTTGTCCCTGAGACCAGGGACAATCCACTCATTTCAGAACAAGGTGCAACCCCTTCTCCTTTCTTTACTCCCCCCTTCAGACCTTCCTCTTCTCCTGGTGTGCCCTTACAGTGCCAAACCTCTTTAAAGCTTTTTCCTTGAAGGTTTGCACCTGATGTTATCAAAGGTAATTAGACAATTGATACAGAATTCACATAGGGTTTTCTGGTTTCTTTATGTGCTGTGCTTTGCTCAGGCTGGGAAATTAAATTGATGCAAATGGCAGAATCCTTTATTGTTCTGCTGTTGTTTCACTTTGGGTGACATTAAAACTAATGCCTAATTGTTCTAAAGCACTTTATTGTTATAAAAATTATTATTATTATTATTATTACTATTTCTTCCAAGTTGTTCCCTTGCCAAGGGTGGTGCCTGTAATACTAATGTCTCCAGCCTCATTAGGGATTTGATAGCAGTTTTTGTTATTCATAAAATCCTCCACACTTTTATTTTGTTTTGTTGCTGTAATCACCAAGTTTATCATTCTGGAATGATATTTACCAAACTGCCTATAAAGACTTAGTCCCAAACATTTTAGGTGACAAGTAACAGGGTTTTTGTTGTTTTGTTATGGGTGGGGTCTTTTTGCATCTGGGTATGCTTTCAGTTTGCATTTGACTACAGCACCCTTTTAAGCTCTCTAGACAAGGCAGTCATTTTCATATTTTCTGCGTATACTGTTAGTTTTCTTATTTTTGCTACTTTGACCTTCAGAATTCCTGACAAGCAATGTTCACTTTAACTGTTCTCTCAGAAAGCTGCCTGAACAAATAAAAATTAACATGTGTCCAGTTAAATCCTACCACAAGTCTGCCATATGCAGTGGATGTCAGAGATGAATGTAACCAACTATTTTAGGACAGAAAGTTTTATGGTAGAGATACAGCGCTGAAAAACTGAAGTGCATTGGTATTCATAAAATGCAGTTATAGGACTTAAAGAGATACAAATTAAAAAAGGAATCCTGCTTAGGAAGATGGTGTATTTTGTATCTTAGCAGTCGTAAACACTAGAAGTACCAGAGGTACCATGAATTTCTAGTGTGGAGTTTGTTGGTGGGTAGTAGTGTGGGTTTTTTTTCCCTGATGTGGAGTCCTCGCTGACCGCTCCTCCGCTTCCTCCTCACTTGGCAGCTCTTGAGTGTAGAGCTGTTTTGTACTCACTTCTGTATCAGCCTCATTTAAGTGGCCATTCGAGATACGAGTTTTCATATTGCCAGAGCTGGCAGTGCTCTTTGCTGGAGAAGCTGACTCTGTTTCTCTCTCTGTTACTGCAGAGCTGGTGGGGCTGGGGCTGTGGTAATGGCCCTGGGCAGCCCCGCAGCCGGCTGGGCTGGGCTGCTCCTTTACCCACCTGACAGAGCAGGTTATTGTAATAGCAGTAGGTGTACAACAAATGGAAACATTAATGCTGTAGTTTCTGAGAGGTATTTATTCATTCAGATCATCGTAATTTTTTTTTAAATTGTTGTTCAGCAATCTTTTACTTTGTATTCTGTCACATAATACATCCAAATATAAAATAGGACAGGTGTACAGTTTTTATTCCATAATTCAACTTCTTAATTACAGTCTAGTAATTTACAGGCGTGTGCTCTCTGTAAATCCTTTAAGCATGTCTTGAACATTAATATATCAGTAAGTTGGTCAAAGCTTCTACAGCTGTTGTTTAATAACACCTAAGCCAACTAGACAGTACAGAAGTGTATGTTTTCCTTTTACTTATTATAATATATATATTAGAACTTGTAGTCTATTGTATAATACTTCAATGCACATACCTGAAGATATTTTCCCCATTTTTTTTTCTGAGAGCTATATATCCTAAATCACAACAATAAAATTTTTTCACCTTGATTCTCATAAAACTAGACAACTCCTTCTTATTTGCTGATTGAGCTTTACTAGCTGCCTGTCAGCTCAGCTCACCACTGACTGTCTTGCCTACTATCACATTGGATAAGGATTACACAAAGTTGTCTCCAGCTCTTCTTGGCCCTTTAAAAATAGTTTATCATAGCTGAATCACCAGGGAGTGTTTTGTCCTGAATGTTGCTTAACAGCAAGTGAAGGCTGTAATTCCAGACTCTCAGAAAAGTGAGAGAAATGGATATTTTGCAGGATACCTGCAGGAAAGGGTGCTTATTCATAGAGATGCCTGGAAAACCCACTGACAATCAGAAAAAAAGACTAGTTGGTAAGCAAGAGCACCTCAGGGGCTCAGAAGGGATCACCATTTTCTGTTTTCCACCTAATGCTGGGTAAGCCTTGTGTTTACGTGGGCCGGACTGCTGGGAAGCATCACGAGTTGTGCAATGGACCAGACCTTCTGAAGAGCTGCTCAGTACCAAGCTACTTTGGCCAATAGAGTTTGAAGTGGAAAACTAGAGGTCAGGCCAAGGTCAGAAGGAATGTACCCACTTCAGTGACAGCAACTGTGGAGAATGACTTGCAACTCCAAAGATCAGGCTTATATAGTCATGGTGCAGACTTGTATGGAAAACTGGCAGCAGAACCCTGATGAAGCATCATTATGCTTCCAGATGTAGGTAAACTATGAGACATTTAGATGTAGAGCAGTAGCTGCAATTTGGAGGCTGATAATAAATACAGGAATAAAGGAAAACAAACTTTAGGTGGGTTTAGTTTTCTTCTGTATGAAATCCCTCTTCCTTGGCTGACAATCCTTTCAACAGCTCATTTGTACAGCCCACAGTGGTACTCTTATCTCCTAGGAACTCTTTTAGTGAGGGGAGAGGATACAGCTTCTTTCTGTGTGTTCTTTCTGTGGTTACAAATAAGTTACTCTGGAGGTATATAGAAACAAATAGAAAACAAATGAAAGGTTTGTCTGCTAATAGGAAAGAAAAGGCGATGTTTTACTGCCATCTCTGCAAATACAGCTTTGATACTGAGAATCATAAGGCCTTTTTAAATATATTAGCTTTGTTAACTTGCTGGAGAATAAACTGGAGCCCTATACACCTGAAAGCAAAAGATCTGAGTGTTGGACAATCTTTCTCTTTGAGGTTTTGTAAAAAAAGCCCCTCTAAGTCTCTACAGAGTGACTAGACATTAACCTGTATTATGCATTCATGAGAGATTACACATCCATACCAGATTTGAAATAATGCCTTCAGATAAATTTGCTCTAACTCCTTGGTGGCTTCTACAAACCACCTTTTAATATAACTCTACCTCAGTTTCCTGTATGTATATTAGCTCAATGAGGACAATTACAAATTAAAACCTGCTTAGCATGTTAAGTTCATCTTCTGAACATTTGTAAAAAGTGTATCCACTGAATAAGATACTTGTGTTCTTACATATTCCCCTCTCTGTTAGCACTGAATTTTGAAGATGAGTGAGAAACATTACCAATGCAATTTTCTCCCTCAAAGATGTTTGTCTCTGCAATGAGATATAACTGTTTCATGGAGAAAAAGTGTAGTGAGACTGACCCTTAAGGACAGAACTTTGTTCTTCTCAGGTGCCTTTCTCCTTCCCACTCCTCTGCTAGTTAAGGTGCAGCAAGTGAAGTGCCTGAGGCAGAAGTCTTGTGGCCCTTAAAAGTCAAGATCAAAGCAGCTTTAGTGACCCTTACCTTAAGGATGGGATCTGCAACAACAGAAATATGTCTTGGTACAAAACAAAATGGAGGGAAGAAGGGAAGACCAGGATTCTGGCAGAACCTTGCAGAAGGTAGCCAGCAGAAGGGAAGAAACACCATATAAGAAAAAGAACAAAGAAAATCATTAAAATGGATAAAAAAGGTGAATGCTGCAAAGAATGAGTCATGAATGCAGAGCTACACTGATTTTTTTATTTTTATTTTTATTTTTTTATGGGCTGTTTGGTATGCCTAAAGAGAAACACCCATTTTCTTGATCCACAGAGGGAGTAGGTACTTTGCACTGATTTGTGTTCACATTTTCTTGAAAATGTAGCTAAATGCCTTTCCTCTTTCAAAAAAAGCTAGAGAGGAAGCAAAATATTAATCTGAGGTGAAAAAGGGACCATAATGTTCTGCTTTTACACGCTATTTAAAAAGTATCCTCAGGAATGCACATACATACCTTTGGTGGAAATACTGGCTTGGTGTCCAGCAAATCTTTGCTCAATACACTACAGATTATGCTCTTCTCTTTATCTAAATACAAGTCCTTTGCAGGAAGGCATGGAATTGATTGCTTCTCAATTCCTGAATATTTGTTATGGAAATAAAACCAAAAAATTCTGGTATGAAGAGGCATTCAAACTTACCATGGCTGAGCTTTCTGTCATTCTTCCTTTACATCCAGAAAGAGTCTTGTCCCTGCCCTTCAAGCATTTATTTCCCCCTTCCTTTCTCAATTTCACTGCCATCTCCTAATCTCACCATTTGGCCTTTAACCTCTATGCAAGCTCATGACTCCTGATCTTAATCTAGGATCATTAGCATCAATCACTCCTTTAGGCCTGTGAAAACTTTTCACTGAGGGATGCCAGGGGCCTACAGATCTTCCAGGCTGATGCCAGTTAGGGTTGTTGGCTGAACTGTCTAGTGGTGTTTTGTGCCAATCAAGTGCCTCAAGGTGATCAACAGAAATTTACTTGAGGTGTGATTCCTTCCAGTTTGAGTCATTTATGTGGAAAAGGTGAAAGATTAACTTAATTAAATCAGCTAATACTTTCATGAAGGGTTAAGGATATTTCCAATGTTAATGAGGGCTAAGGTTAATGAGGACCAAGCTTTCCTTTCCTGTATGTTTATGTTTGTTAGGTAGTACCACTTACTAGATCTCCTTACTGCAGCTCTCCTGCCATCCCTTACACTGTCCATGATATTGTCTCAACACCTGATTCTTCTGCTTGTCAGAAATGGGTCATCATGACTTCTGCATCTTCTGATGATTTTGAGCTTTCCTACTGTCTCACTTTACATAGCAACTTCTCATTCATATGTTCCCTGGAGCCAGACATCTACCACAATTGCCACACAAAAGAAAAAGACTTCTCTATGTATAATCAACAAGATTTTAAGTAATCTTTTAGGCCTTTAGGTAATCAGAAAATCTTACTGTTTTAAACCATGTCCTCTTTGTTCCCTTGTTTTCTGCATTATTCTCATCAGGGCCATTAAAGCACCTACTGCACTACCAGGTCCAGTAAAAAAAGAAAAAAATATTCAGATAATGTGAGCCTTAGAAATAGCCAAGACTGAAATGTTTGAATGCAATTTCTTCAGGAACTTCTCCTAGAAAGAGATTTTCCTCTCTGGCACCACGCTGTCCATCTACCGTGCCAAATGATAGCACATTTTTTTTAGAAGTCCTGCTTCAAGGGTAGTACCATGGATATTAATGATAGGCTGAAAGATTAGAAAGCTGCTGTTGCACACAGAAAATGTATTTTCTGAATGCTGCTGAAGCTTTCAGGACATCTGTTGTATTTTTCTGATCATCTCAATCTAAACTCTCTCACTGTTTGTTCTTTTCCTCCTCTCTTCAGATTTTCTTCAGCCCACTGTACTCAGAATTATAGAAAGGAAATATGAGATTACAGGAGACATCAAGACAGGTTTAGGTATTTAGTGCAAGAATAGTGAGTCTCTAGAACAGATTGCTCAGAGAAGTTGTGGATGCCCCCTCCTGGAGCTGTTCAAGGCCAGGTTGGATGAGGCATTGAGCAACCTTGTCTAGATAAGAAGTGCCCTTAGTCTGTCTTTATCATGAGGAAGACCTAGCTCAGCAGCCACAGACCTAGGGAGTATGCATTATACCAATAAAACATCCATAATGTTGCAGAAACATTTGTTCTAAAGCAATCTCATTTTTTCTGAAACAAGATGTGCTAAATGAACACTGAAGGCTTGCTATGCCTCTGCAACAAGGCTGCTCTCTCCCAGCTCCTTCCCTCCCTTTTAAGCCCTCTCCCCCAAGGCTTCTGCTTAGATTTTTGAATATACACAGGGAAACATGATTTTAGCATTTTAGTTGCACTTTGTGTTTTTTTCTGCTTTTCCAGTTGCTCTCTCCTTTGGTTGTAGCTTGCTGGCCACAAAAAAGAGTCAGATTAACATTGAATGAAAAAAGTTTAGGGTAGGTGCTGATGAACTCTTGAGATACAAAGATCCTCTTTTCAGTCATGTTGATTAAAGCCCTCTCAGCCATAAAATAAATAATTAAAAAAACACCTGAAGCAATTCTTCAGATGGGGCAGATTAGTATAGCTCCACTGAAATGATGAGCCCACATCAGTTAATGCTAGCTAACTGTGCACTAGATTCCAAATATATTCAGAACTATGGTATTAAAAAAATAGCCTGGAAGACACTTCACAGTCTTTTGGAGAAGTGCATATTAAAACTAAAAGCTCCTGGTGAAATGTGAGAGGAAGATATATCTGTCCATTCTGTCGTGTTGTTCAGCTGTTTGTTGAGTGGAAAAAAGATGGTTGTAGGAAGACTTAAAGAAATTCTGAATGTTAAATTAGTAATGAAAAACTTAGCAGTGGAAAGCTTTGGAGAACAATGAAGAAAGAATTTAATTTAGATGTAAGGATGATAATTTATTATAAATAAAACTTTCTATTGGAAAGGATTCCTGTGCTTAGCAAGTTTTGTGAATCTGCCTTCCCAAGTGTTACAGGAAGGCAGCTCTGAGCATGTTGACTCTAGAGTCACCTTATACCCCTACTAGAAGGACTACAGCTGCCCGTGATGAAGCCACATGCTAGCTTTTATTGTCTCAGTTTTTTAAACAGAGAAGTTTGCTTAAGCTAAAGATACTCTCTTCACTAGTAGTCTAATAAGTCCTGTCATTTGTCTTCTGTGCAGTTCTGGTTACACTAAATATTTGAAAGGTCAGCCCAGGAAGTGAAAACCAACTTCTCCATCTACCTCTTTTCACTGGCCACAGTAGACTTTCCTCAAGATATGGACCTTAATTTAACCTGTTTATTTCCAGATTGATTAACAGTTGCTCACTACTGACCCACAACAATCTCCAATATATTTTAATTGTATTTTGCCTAAAAAATCTAAAAACATTGTATTTTCCCCCCAGAACATCTGAATATTAGTTATGTGGTTTGTTTTCTGACAAGGACTTCTAGAGCTTAAAATTAGTGTCCTTCTGAGAAAGAGGAAATTTTCCTTTGGCACTCTAAGATGCTGTTCAATACTGCTCAAAGAGGGATGTAAAAGGCACAGAAGTTCTTTGCCCTAACTGTAGCATAGCTCCCACCAGTCATTTCAAAATCAGACCCCTGAGATGCAGTCAGACACTGAATGACATAACCCTTCCATTCCATGCATAATATAAGCTGCTTAGCTGCTTTAGCAGTTCTCCTTTGCTTCTCTATTTTGATAGCGTTGCTTCCAGGGCTTTTGACAGTTTGGGGCCAGTTACAATCAATGCACTTACATTTTAGGCACCTATTTTCTTCTTTTTCCAAACCCTCTTTTTTCAAGTTTAGGCTGCAAGTAAATGATGCTGCAGGCAGTGCACCTGAGAAAGAATAGAGTCTGCAGTGCCTGGTCTGGTTCTGTCTACAGTTCTGTCTGACAGCTAAACAAATCTGAAGTATCCTCATACAGTGGCCTTATTGCTTCCATTCCTGAGTGCACCATGTCATCAAATTAAATTTAAACAATACCTGAACGAGTTCTCTTGTTTTAAAATCATAAAATGAGGTCTAACTCTAAAAACACATCTCTGTTGTCTTATTTGACAGATCTCTTCACTAAATTGCAGCAATAACTTGATGTGTGGATGCATTTCAGAGTTTTCCAAGTGCATGCATCCTGAATACTACAGGATCTCACTCCTCTCCTAAAAACTTACTGTGACTACAATTTTGGGTTTTAATGTACAACTAGTTATTGGTACTAGATCCATCCTCTGGATGCAATCAATGCTCTTTCTGCATAAACACAGCTTACGGAGCAATAAACAAAACCCAGTTGCCTTACTCTCTCAAAACAGAGTAGATTGCACATCAGTATTTTGGTTAGTCAGCCACCTCTCCAGCAATCAGAAAGAGTGACTTAATTACATATGATATTTTTGGAACCTGAAAGCACTGTTACAGCCACCTCTCAGAGGATGTGATCTATCTGCATTTATGGTGTTCCATCTGTAAATTCATCTTTCTAGTAAAAGCAAGCCATGTATTTACTTGAAATAAATTTATACCTTGAAAAATTCCAAATGTTCCACACATCTGTACTACCTGATTTCTGCTGAGAAGAACCATGGCCCCCCCAGACAGGGTTTAGAGGCCTCTCCTGTGAACAGCTTGATAGCCATGGGCACAATGATCATCAGTGTGATAGAAGTCTCTTACCCTGAATTGTGCCTGTGCCTTAAAGTACCAAAATATTGTAACATTTAACTTGTTCGCACTTCTTGTTTCCTCTGTCATGAGATCTAAAATACCATCCATTTACTAACTCTGGGAAGTTCATGTGATTTCCATCACAGATATCAAAATCCCAGAAACCACCCAACCAGCTTCATGTCACTTTTCCTTTCCATTCCTATCCATCAAGAGCACTGCAAGATCTCTGCAAGACCTTGCAAGCTGCACTGCAGGGAGTCAACCCACTTACAGGTGATGGCAGTGTACCAATGTTAATTTGAATAACCTAGCTCAGCATGCAGTATGCAATTATTTCCTACTCTCCTGATGTGTTTTTTTCCCCAGCTTATTTCAATTTAATTTGTACTTTGGTAAGGATTCTACCTTTAGAAAAGATAGCTAGTTCACAAGCTTTCCATTATGCTGCAGCTGCTGCTGTTATATTTATCATGGAAAAAAAAAATCTCACCATCTGTGACAATGGGATTTGAAACATAATTGCTAAATATTTCACGTATAGAAATCTAATTGCTTTACTTCTTTTTCCTGAGGGGGGAAAATGTGAGGGCAAAACTTTACAGTTTATTTCATGCTTCACTACAGTGTAATTCTAGACCCTAAGATTTCTACCATTCCTATTTTAGTAATGAATGGAATGTAAAAGGGAGGTATTTAAAATTACTTGCAGCAGTTCTGAGGGTTAAACCTGCTTAACCCAACCTTTTATTAAGAGAATGTCTACAGAGAATATATCTTGTCTAGGGAGTGCTGGGTCATCATATTCTTGTACCAGCATGTTTAGTTCTAAAACCTGGGATTTCTTCAGGTTCCTGTAGCCATCATGTACACCATATACCCACCCCAAATTACAGTATCTGTTCTGAGCTACTCACTACAGCAGGATCTGACCTGAGAAACTTTAGAGTTTTGTTTTACTTTATTATCTTGGAGTACTTTTAAACAGTTTTAAAACATTTTTTTTCCCTTGACCAGCAAGGGAATTTTCAGCCTGAAGTTCTCAGCAGCATCCGGTGAGGCTCTTGGCCAAGTTCTTCAGATACTGTACATCCACAAGGACAGCCTGTTGGCTCTTGCTGTGGCATTTTCTTAATCCTCAGAACAGGTTTTCTGGATCTAGGAATTATAATTCCTGATATCTTCGACCCAGATGCTGGCGAAAAGGTAGTCTGCAGTCTGTATGTAACTCGGTGTGTTCACTTTTTTTTTTTCCCTAGGAACTGGCCTTGCTATTAAATTTTTCTAAAACAGTCATATTAATATGTTCAAAAATCCATTGTTGAGTTTCCGATAAGGGGTCACATCTGTTCATGAAAATCTTCTTCTCAGCTGGGTTGCAATCTATGCAGCTGCTGCTTACTGGATGGAACAAAGTTTTGTCCTACAGGAATGAGAGAAAAAAGAAGTAAGTAACAAATGCCAAGTCATCAGCAGTGTTCTTATTTTACAGAACATGGATTAACACAGCCCTCTCTGAAATAATTTTGTGGTTTCTGTGCACTAACCTTCTGTAATAACCACAGCTACTATTAGAAAGCTGTAGAGAATGGAGTGTTTTTTTCTCTTGGGCTATTAACCTTCACAAAATTGTGAATTCAAGAATGGATGACAAGACATGATCTGATCCTTAACTAATAACAACATAATATAATGAAAAAAAAGAATGTATTTAATAATCTTTGCGTATCATGTGCTTCCCTGGATCCTATTTTTTATGTCTGAACCTGAAAAGGGGGAGGTGTTTGTGTATGGATTTATTTTTGGGCATGCTTCTGGGCAGGAGGATCTGTAACAATCTGTCTGTTAAAAAGGAGTTATTAACTTCAGTGATGTAATAGACAGAGACATCCAGGACTGATGATTTCCATTCTCACCCCATGAAATGCAGACTTTGCCTATGGCCTCTGAAATATGCTTTCTCTCCTAATAAGAAGGAAACACTAACATTTTTTTTAGCTCCCTGTGGAGATTCTGGGAGGATAACCAAGGATTAAGTTGCTTTGAGAGCATATTCATGATTATTAGTTTGATTAATATTTACTTCACAAAGCTGAAGCAAAATGTAAATAACCTGTTAATCTTTGGAAAAGCAGAAACTACTCAAATGAACAAAATGGTATTTGTGGGTTGGGTGGCTGCTACATAGTAAATATAGTTTACATAGGTAAGTAAGTGTTTGAGAGGGACGTATGTGAGAGTGATTACATTGTTTGAAAGTTTCCAGGAACTATGCATGGACTGTATCCATTCAATTAATTTCATATTACCCTCTCTAAAATGCATCCAGGCTTTTTCCTTCCGTGCCAAAAATGCCCTGCCTGTATTTTAACAGTAATCCTGCTTGCCTGGTTTTTGAGAGATAAAAAATAGTCAAATTGCAATTGATTAAAAACTCACAGTTACTCTGTGTGCTGAGCATACAGAAATTTTAACTAAGAAGAACGTGTATTCAAAAAAAGAAGCATGAAGGCAAAAAGAAACTTAATACTATAAACCAAAATTAAAAAGTAGCTATTTCAAAACACTTATGAAAAAGTTCATGTTTGTTTTTAATTTTTTTCTTTTTCACATTTAGGAAAGATGAACTTGATTGGTTTTGAGGGTTGTGAAACACTGGTAAAGTACAAGGCCCCTTGTTTATAATAACATATGTGACAAAGAGCAAGGTCTGAAGCATCACCAGCTCTGGCTGGTGCTACACCTGCCTTTCACAAACACTGCTTTTCAGCTCCAGCATTTGCCCTTCCCTCAGAAGAGTGGGTAAACACATGCACACACAGGACTGCAGTTCAGAAAGATGCAGCCAGAGCCAACAGGACCAAACAGAATGGGTGGAGGCCTTTCTGTCATGATCCATTTTGCTCTATGAGTTGAGCAGCTGGGATAATTCATCTCGCGAGAAGGGGCTAAGTGTAACCTGTAGAAAGGACTGGCATGTCCTTACCAGGAGGTGGACCTGCAAGAACTGCCAAGCACCCTACGGAGTGGTGCAGGCACCTGTTTGCACCTGGCCAGCTCCTCTTGTCCTGTGAGAGACTGATGGAGCCCAAACCCAGGATATTGCGACTGTGCCATGGCCATCCTAACTGCTGTGGGGCTCAGAGGAAGGTGGTATCTGATTTCCTTGAGTCATAGCTGGCCATAAGAACCAGTCAAGCTACTAACAAGCTGAAGCTGCAATATTAGAAACTTTAATAGGATAGCTGGCAAAAGGAGAAAGGAAACTGCTTCAGTACAAAAAGAGTGCTATGAAAACCACTCCAGACTTTCTGAAGAGAGCTGCAGGTCTTTCTTCTCACAGAAATACCTAGTGGATGCAATTTTTGAGTGGAGCATTGTTGGTACTTTCTTTTAGAAAGTCTGGTTATTAGGAGAGAAGAGCATCTTTTAAGAATGGGAACACAGTTACTACTCTGGAAAAAGTTCTGGCTGACCTAGCTGTATATAAAGATTTATTAATTTATCATTTCAAGCTTATACTGACCTAGGGTCAATGCCTGCTGCTCTTACAGGTTTCAATGGAAACAAGCTCAAGACTTTGACAGGTAACAGCTGCGTGCATTCCTAAGAAGAACTTTCTAAATGAAATGTATAAATTCGTCTTTGTACCAATATTGAAAAGCTGCAAGTGCTCTTGTGGAGACTTTTCTAACATCTGAAAATAGCAGAGTGATATTCTTTTTCTTCATGCCTTCTGGCACGAAGGCAAGTCTGAAGATCATTTGCAGAAGGAGAAACTTCTCCATAAGATAATGGACCTCGGCAGTTCAGGGGGTTGGTAATGAGACACAGCCTTTCATTTCTTATAGGTCACTGCTATAACTATGGCCAAGGTCAATAGCAACTGGAAGTCATTAGCAGCTGGTGGCTGCAGTAGTTTTCTCTGAAATTAGTTGGTTGCCCCAGTACAGTTTCAGCAGGACAGATGTCCATATGATAAAAGGCACTAACACAATATCTTTGGTTGTCTGAGGAAATGATCTATATACCTAGTGTGTGTTACTCTTACAGGTCTTCCCTGAAGCTGTCAGAGGGGTATGAGCAAACCATACTGTTCTGGGCATGTTGTTTGACGTCAGCAGCCTAACATCTATCATAATCACTAAGCTCAGGGCAGAATTACAGTATAATGAAACTGATTTTGCACAACTGTTTCTTTTTAAAGACCTACTGAATCAGAACCCTCATGAAAACTTGTGCTCTACAAATAGCACTAATAGGTCTAGAGCACACAAATGCTGGGGTATCTACACTGTAAGAATCTTAAAACAGTGCAGAGATCAACCCTTAAAAGAACAAAAACCATATCTTCTAGTTTTATACAAATGGTATGATAACATAGAAAGAAACATTTCATATTAAGCAGCTTTTTAAGATATTTACAAACAAAGTAATTTTTCCTAAAACACAAATTATTGGCAGGAGAGACATATGACCATTAGGAAACTGCAGTGTCTCTAAGTAGTGCAAATAACAGAAATGAATGACCTGCTCTGCTTTTCAAAAGGAGGTACTTCTCACTTAAATGGACTAATCTTATTTATTAAGGGTGTAATTTTAGTAGTATACTGTCCTCTAAGTAAAGGATTTTAGTACAGATGCAGTTAGACCAATACACCATCCTTTTCTTGTACTGTTGCATTTTTTGGTATTTTTGAAACACTATAGATCATATTGCAAAGATGTTCTCAGAACTAGGTATGACTTGTATCATTATGATTTTGGAGATATAGCTGTACCACCAACAATCTCTAATGTAAATCTGCTCTGTACTGAGGAAACAGACTATGTGAAACAATAAAAAAAAGAACTATTTACTGTTTAGCTAAACTAGAACTAAGCCTAAAGAATTCTATTTTTCCAATGCAGTTTCTTAATTTGAAGGTCTATGCAAAGTAATCAGCTAGCTGTCAGGTTGGCACTACAGTTAAGACTGTGTCAGTACTTCCATCATAACAAAATTTTGTGGTGTTTCTTGCTGAGATAGAATGCCTGCCTTGCATTGAGAACTTTTATGTGAGCCCTGTCAGCCTTCTAGAAATGAAAAATGAACCTGTGCAGAGGATTTAATAGAATTTACACCGTGTATTTTTTTCAAATGTCTTTTTTTTTTTTTTTTTTATCTGCTGTATTCTGTCCACATCAAAGGTGATGAGCCTTAAAGAGGGCAGCTCCAGACCTGCATTTTGTCTTATGAACCAGCTACATTAGGCACCAATGAAGTGCTAAAGGTATTAAAGTTTCTTTCTTGCAGCTTGGGTAGGCAAAAAGATAAATTGGAGAGGCAAGAAGGTATTATTATGGCATTATAAAGCTATCTCTGCAGCAATATGCCCGTGACAATTTATGTCCTCTAAATATCTGGCCCATATGTTCTAACGTTATTACAAGTAATACCTCAGTTTCAAAGGGATTACACTTCTGAAAATTCTTGTGATGGATCTCCAGTCACAACATAAATAGGGTGAAAAGGCACAGGCTAATAAGTAAGTACTCAGAAAAAGGGTCAAGGAAAAACTACTTTGAATGGATCTCATTTAGTTTTCTACTATACATATTTTCCAACTAGAAAGCACAGTTCAGGTTTACCTGGCTAAATCCAATTCTGGGCACTTTTGCCTCAGTTTAAGCAAGGTGGTGGCCAAAGAAAAGTGAAAGATGTGTGAGAGGAATCCTCAGTGGTCCAGAGAAATCTATGACCTCATCTTGCATGGAATACAGAGTTTGTTAGAGCCATCTTTAATCAAGACAACTTGCTGATTAATCATTTAAAAAAATTAACAACAAGTTGGTAGCATTACCAGGACTTTTTGCCCTAAATAAAACTCTGATGGTTTCTAACTTGACCTCTTGTTTCCAGTGATTTATAAAAATGGGCTGAAACAGCAGATCAAAATAGTGTATAAGATGCTTATCTTTGATTTATAAACACCTGCCTTCTATGGGCTTACAGCAGTGCTTCTAATGTTGGGTTGTTTGTTTTTTGTTATTTTTTTTTCTCTTCATTGAGGGAGATTTTTCTTCTGCTTGTAATTGCTGAAATGTAGTAACTCATGAGTAGCATTTCTTGCTGCTGTCACATTGGATGAAAATATTTCCAACAGTGCCTCTGCTAAGATGACACAAGCATCTTGAAGAAGTAGCATGCTAAAACACCTTTCAGGGAACAGATCCAACAGAGACATCCTCTGAACTGGATCAGATCCATTTTCATTTAAATTTGACCTAAATAGCTGAATGCTCTAAAGGAATATGCTTTAAAGAGAGATTACCACAAAATTAAATTGGAACATCAGGGTGGATTTTAAAACAAAGCTTCTCTGATGGGAAAACACAAGCCTGTGCTAAACTGAACATAGGCTGAAGACAGTCTCAACCTCCGAGATGCCCCGGAGTGACTCCAACCTTCCGATAGCTCCAGTGCTGGTTTCCCTTCATCCCGTGACAATCGTATAGAGTGACAGGGCTGCTGTGTGAAATGGCATCAAAGCAGAACTTCCTGGTGTGAAGTGGCTCTCCGGGGCGGATGTCTTCTCTCCAACCAAAGGTGAAGAGCTAGAAAGACAATCAGGCAAGGTAATTGAGTGAAAAACATTTAAACCATACATAAAGCTTGATGCACGTTTCTCTACTCTGTACATCCCTGCGTGCAGTTACGTGATGCCAAGTGCCCTAATTGAAGTGCACTGGCAGGGATGTGGAATATACCCCAAGAAGGCACGATTTCTGTGGCAAGGAAGAAAATAATCTCTGGTGACACAGGTCTGGAGAGAGGAGAGGGGGTACACTGTACTAAAGCCTTTAGTTATTCCAGGTAAAGAAGCACCTGTGTGCGCTAGGACTGCTGCTACTTGGGACTAAGAAAGCTTCTGCCATCAACTTTTCTCTAGCTCTCATTTGGGTCTGAAGAAGATATCCAGAGATATCTTTCCAATGCAGCTTCTTTCCTATGTTTAATGAACAGTTTCCTTCTGTTTATATGGGACACTGATAGCATATCCTCTCTTTTTTCCTCCGAAACCACACATTAAATGATCTTCATCTTTCTACTGAAAATCTGTGAGCTACGGGCAGCTTGTTAAAATTCTTTCTCTTGCTGTCTGAGAGGAATTGTGGAGGCTCACAGCTAATAGAGGAATCCTGCTCAATCAGACCCTATCTGTCTGAAATGATGCTGTGACACTGCAGTCTTTCAACCATCAGATGAGGGTGACAGTTCTGACAGCATTAAATTTAAATATGCAGACTGTGTTTTCCTTTCAGGTTCCAGCTTGTAAACTGCTACTGAGAAGCTCTTCTGAGAGCTGTGAGAATTGGATTTTTCCTTTTTTTTTTTTTCCTTGTCAGTGCTGTTCTTTGGCTTTCCACATGATTTTTGATTTTCTACAGTACAAACTGAAATATAACATCAAGAAGGTGAAGCTCTCTTTCAGTGAGCAAACTTTGCTAGTGGGAACTGTTTAGCAGCCATGGTTCATCTTGTGGAACTGCATTTGGGCTTGCTATCCAGACAAGCATCTCCCCATACTGTGCTCAGACTGCCTCCAACACCACCAGCTCAGAGTAGCTTCAGTTCTTATCTAGCACCCTGGTCCTTGCAATGCACACACTTTCCCTGATAGAACCAGTATCTACAAATCCAACCTGAAATTTAGTGTTTTGTAGGTCTGATCATGATTACTTATATTGCATTTCCCAGATTTTAGCCCTTTCATTTTGATAGCTATCTTCTTTCCATGATCTTTATAAAAGACACAGCTTTAAAAAATACTCATCTTCAATCTTATACCATGCTACCAAGTGCCACATTTGAAGGCTGTTCCTTTGGCCTGCAGGCATGAAATACAAGAATACATCTGAATATTTGCTTTTTTATTGTTTCATGTTTCATTGTAAACTGTTGCTCCCTATTTACACCTGTACTACAGGTTTTCTAAACAGCGTTTTCTTAGTCGGCCCCTGTGTCCTTATTTCTTCTCCCCCCCAGAGTGCATTTTATATTTATCTGCAGTAAAATGCGGTGAACAGCTTTAATTTTCAAAACAATTTCTGCCTTTTAGAAAGTAAAGTATTTTTCTACTCTTCTTCATGTTTCTTGGAAGCACCATCATGGAATCCCTACAGAGATAACTTGTAATTTCCAAGCTAATTTCCAATTTCTTTTTCTCCTTTTTAAAATTCCTGTTTTTAAAAAGAGTTTCAATTTAAATCAACAAGCACATCTTCTCCATAGTGATATTACTATAAAATCAACCTTGGTGGTGCAGAAACATGTTTTAGGACTAGGAGGGAGAAGAGAAAAAGACTGATCAGAAAAATGGTTATACTTCTCTATATACTCAATTAATATAAAAATATTGTACTTACAGAAAAAATGAGAAGTCTTATGGTCCTTTCAATCTCATAATTCCCTGCTATCCTCCATTATTCAGCAAATTCTCTTTAGTTAACACTAAGTCTAGGTGATAGAAAAATTACCTCTCCTTTGTATAATGTACAATTCTGCATGTTATTGGATAATGTTCTGAGTACATAATGCTTTGTTGCCACCACCTGTCACTTTGGATTTTGTTGTTCTTTTGACCTAAGCTGTTAGGAGCCACCTGTGTCTGATTTTACAAGAAATGGATGAGCATTTGTATGCCTTTCTTAATTCCTGTCTGCTTGCTGATTTGAAACCAGGCTGCATCTGAATTTCCAGACACAGCATTAACAAACAGAAGTCTGGTTCTTCACCTGCAACCCATGGGGCTGCTGTTCACTGCTCCCTGCTGGACCCATGAAATCTTCTGTCCTGGTTCAGTGCATGCTCATTCTCCTCCTTTGCCAACTCTCATATCACAGAACCTGTAGAAAACAGCCCCATCCTCTGCATTTGCAACCAAGCAACCCCTCAGCCCTCTTGCATTAACTTTTCATGCAGCCTAGCCCTGCCATGCAGCAACTGGGGAAAACACAGTTTTCCAGCTTCATTTATAATTGGCACAGGGCCTGGAGAATGATTGCCTGATGCAGCCCTTGGCTTGGGACCATCTATAGGACAAAGGCCCTTTTGATACCATTAATGCTTTCCAGCCTGACAACACTGTTCAATGACTTGCTGCCTGGCTGGGGTCCATCAGCTGCTGTTGTGCTTTGACTGCAGCGTTAGGCTTGAGCGAACAACGTGTGCCATGCATAGAGGTGAAAAGCCATGTTTTGGAAGTGGGCTCTGACTTAAATTATACCCCCAAGTAAAGAGGAAAGAGCTGGGTTGCAGCATAGCTACTTGCTGGGCCATGTTAGAGATGATGTCTGTCCTCTTACTCCCTGGCCAGGCTGGGGGACTTGAGAGGAGGTGATGGTGCCTGTCATTTTCCTTTGCTGATCAGTCTGGCAGAGCCCCAGTTTCCCAAAGCTGGAAGTTAACTCTGGGAAGACAGAGGTGGAAGACTGCTGAACAGTGCAATCTTTTCCTTCTTCTCTGTTTTTCAATTCTGGGGAAATTTCCAGAAACTGGATTGACATTCATCCTTACTTCCCACCACTGCTGAGACTTTTGGCTTTCAATGCCTGTCCTTGTAATGTGACACAAATCAAGTGGCACCAAGAATCAGGTATTGATCCAGCATCAGCACTGATGCCTGCTCCACTGATCGTATCAGGCTACTATACTTTGCCACTGAATTTCCTATAAATTTATAGCAGAAGTTACAAGACCAGATGAGTGTCAATCCATGCTACTTGAAATATGACACTAAAATTCTTGATATTTTCATTAACACTGCTAGTATCTATCTATTGGCATATATAGAAATCACGTAAGCAACAAACTCAAGAAGATACAAGCAATAAAGATGAGCTCTCCGTGGGCTGGTCAGGTGTTTGACAGTTCTTCCCAAACACTCTTTAACAAAGTTAATCTTCTCAGTTTACTGTGGTGCAAGCACCAGGTGATATCCCTTCTCCTAGTGGGATGTTTTGTTAGTCTGTGGTTTTACATGCACTGCAGGTAATGCTCCTGACCAGGCAGCCTTTGGGATTGAGTAAGAAGAGCTAGATGAAAAAATTTCTATCAAAATATACCAACCTAAACCACACTTTTGTGGGAATATTTACACTTCTATTGGCTGCCAGCAGTCCTGAGCTCTGCATCACCAAAATGTTTTTATCTTCTAAAAGGAAATATTATCAGAATTTTTTTTCTCTAGAAGTAAACTGAAAGTTCTCTAGTTTCCTCTAGATGCAATACTATGCGCATACTGTAAGTTCCTATGAGACAGAAATTTAGAGTTTCAGCCAGGTCTACTACCTCTTTTGCTTCCCCTTTTAGTTCATGAGCAACTATAATTCTTTCCTCTCTTTCTCAAGTGACATCTGTAAGATCTGTACCTTGCACAAACTCGTGCTTGAAATCTATCAGCCAAATGGAAGTCATTTATACCAGCAGTCTGAATACTTGAGAAAAAGAACTTTTGTTTTTAAACTAATCCAGAATCCAACAGGATGTTACCACTACTAAAATTATGGAAATAACAAGTTGTCCAGCCATACAGTAGCAGATACCATGTCAGGTTCTTGTCTGGTAAGGACGGACACAAAATCATCTTTCTTTAAAAATGTCTGTTTTGTAGTTTGATAAATTTCCTTCCTAGGATAAACTTATTTTGCATTTAATTATTTACTGTAATAATTTTAAATTAAATTATTATTTAGATATAAATAATTTATAATTTTTTAAATTTCTATAATAAAATCCAGTATTTCTCACATAACTTCTAGGCTGTACATCCCCAGTTTGGATAAACCACCGGTAACTCTCTTCCCATCAGTGGGTAGAACAACCTCTGAACGCAGCGCAGCCTTCTGGGGGAAGGAAAAGCAAACAAAACACCTCCAAAAACCCCAGCGAATGAATCGAACTAGAAGAGAGTGAACCCTTCCGAGGGAGTTACAGCCGGAGCCAGTGCAGGGCTGCCCTGAGCGTTCCGCAGCCCGCGGGCGCACTCCGCAGCCCGCCCGGAGCTCGGCAGCCGCCGCCGCCGCTTCCCCCCCGCCGCTCCTCAGCAGCCCCGAGTCACCCAGCCTCGGCAGCCCCAGTCACGGAGCTGTTCAGCCAACTGGATGAAATGTCCTCGCCTCAGGAGAGTGCTGCCGGGCGGTCTTTTTAGCAGGGAAAAGGCACGCACTGTTCCGCACCAGCCCGGCAGAAATAATTCATGCCCTCCCTGGAAGGCACGTCAAGCATGGATGTGCTTGTGGCTTTCTAGTTTTGGTTCGCGGCTCTGAGGAGCTGGTTGGCTGAACTCCTTTTGTACTAGCTTAACCCTATTTATTTTAATGAAGTCACTTCTCGTCGTTAGTACGGACTGAGACCTTTACATCACAAATGTCGCAACGCAGACTGAAACGTGGATTCCTCGCCACCCTTGTCCCTTTGCATCCTTTCCTCTACTTCACAAGACCTTACTCTTTCAAAAAAGATTAGTAATCTCCCTTTTCTCTGCTTTCCCTGATAATTTTTTAAAATTATTATTTAATTTTATTTTTATTCTCTCACCCTTTAATCCAGGTTTCTTCCCTTCTTTCTCTCATCTCTGGCATTCTTGGGCCTTCCTTCCTTCTTGAGGAGAGTTTGGAACTCTTCAGTTTGCATATTTTAAAGACAGTAAGCACTGTGCTGACCTAGTCTGCACCATCCAACTTTCTTCAATTAATTGCTTGAATTACTGAATGTCTTCCACAAACAAACTGGGATTATATTTATCTAGTTTTGGCATCCCATCACTGTGCTACATCTGTGGTAGCTATGTGAAGAAGCCTTCTTTCAGCAACTTTCTTTTTCCCAAGTTGGCACTTACCTAAATTGTGACCATCCTCCAGCTTTTCTGTTTAACTCACTTGCACCTCTCCCCCTTCACTTCTCAGTATCCTCTGAAAATGATTTCTTAACCTCAGCACTTCAAATATCCCTCAAAACTCCACTCTCCTGAGCTTTTAAGCTCTTACAAAGTGCCAAATGTGACTGCCAGGCCAATTTTTCTTCCCGTCTTGGGGAAGTTTTTCTATTCTGGGACCTTCCTCTGTGAAAGGCATGTTCACTAAAATTGATAATAAACTGTTAGGTTGTACATTTCAACTGGATTCTCTTTGCTCAGGTTGGCCAGACCCACAGCCTGTGGGTCATGATGCCTTTCCTAAGGCACTCGCAGCCACAATGAGTACAAATCGGAGCTCCTCTCCTCTATACTCCTGAAGCTAATACTTTTCTACCTTACCAACCTAGATAAAAGTGCTTTTTGAAGTTTTATCATCCCTTGACTTTGTGAAACTCCTTTCTGGTTTTTTTTTTCTTTACCAATTTATCTCAGTTATACCACATATTAATTTAAAATATACCTGCTCATCGAGATGAAAGCCCAGGAGCAGACAACACTAGGGCTTTACAAGCCCAGGAACTATATTTAAAATATTTTCAGGCAACTGAACCAAAGTCAACCTGCTTTATCACACAGTGGGGAAAATGGGGCACCCAAAAGCTCCTCGGGCATTGCAATTCCCTTTGTAAATTAAGAATATAAGGCCAAATGATGGTTGAAATTTCTGAGGTTATGTTAAAGAGCATTTAGTAAAGCCATTTAGGTCAGCAGTCAGTCACAAACTATTTCTACACCCTGCTTTGCCTTAGGAAGAGAAGGAGCTCTCAGAGAAATGTTTAGAAACTGTAAGAGAGAACTGCCAACTTTACACTATTTCTACTGATAAAATACCTGCTCATGTGACCATGTCCTTTCTGAGCCATCCTTCACACAGATGTCCAGTCTCAGCTCAGTCCCTGTAGCTCCGTGTTTACTGTCCACACAGAGGTTGGCTGCCACATTTCGAATCTGCAAAAGTCAAACAGCAGCATTTCATGTTAAACCAGGCTGCAGAACAAAGCTTCTAGCATCAGGGGGTTAGGAATTTAGTTCCCTTAGTGAGAAACTGAAGGGCTTGAAATCAACCTTTAGTTACATAAAACCTGGTGGAACTTATTTTTTTACTGGGTAGAGTTCCTGGAATGAACTATTATTTTTCTGAAAAACTTTAGAAGCAGCAAAGTTTGAAATACTCTGCACAACAAATGAAAGGTGTGTGTGTGTGAAATATTCCCATGCAAAAAAAACCAAGGGCAAGAAGTGTTTGAGAAGTTCAAGTCTTGGTCTGAATGCTTCTTCCCTCCTACCAAAGCAAGAGAGATCAACTGTGTCAGGAGGAAATTATTTCCGTATGAGTCTCTTTGCCTCTCAAATACTGCATACCTCACACACAAAAGGATGGAAAACTTCTCAGCATGGCACCAAACATTGCAGAGAGGAGCAGTTCTCATACTTGTAAGGCACATGGGAGAGCTACTGTGCTCTTCTTATTCTAGAGGACTGGAACCAAGTCTGTTCACCATGTTCTGAGAAAGATTTAGACAGATGGGAAAGCAAAAGGGATTGGAGAAAATCTAACAACCCATTACCTTCAGGAGAGGTTTTAGGAGCTGTATTTGTTTAGCCAAGAAGAGGGTAGATAGGACAATTGATGAGAGTATCAGTTTGAGTGATTGGCTCCAACAAACTCTGAGTCTTCACCGGAGCACAGAGAAATTTTGGGCAAGTCCAGTTCTACCCTTTTTTTTTCCTATTTTGATACAATAAAAATTGCTATAGATGAGATAAACCACTAGCATGTCATACACACAACCAGATGCCGAAACCTACTAGTCAAATGGTCACATTAGCTGAAGAAAAAGGATGAAAGGTGATTAATTTTTAAAAGCTCTGCCTTCCTTTTCGCATAACCTACCAAAATGGACAGGAAAGAATAATGATGGGAATATATTTTAATTTTGCATTTTTAAAGTTTTATGTGAAATAATTACTCCAAATATAAATTTTTGGAGAGTGTTCAATCACTTCTCAGTGCACTTAAATTTACATTGTATAAGTAAAGATTACTGGCTTAATACAAAATTAAATAACAAATCAATTCTTTTCTTAGAGCATGAACTAATTAAAATGGGATTCTAACACCTGCAGTTAACAGTTGGGGTATATTTATGTGATTCAGAATTGTAAAATGACAGTGAATATACTCCCCATCCAATGAATGCTTATTGGATTGAAGGGCTTTCATAAGGGTTTGTTGCAACTCACATGCCAGCTCATTTTTTTGTTGTTGTTGGTTTCGTTTGGTTTTTTTTGGTTGGTTTTTTTTTTTTTTTTTTTTTTTTTTTTGGTTTACCCTTCCTTTCAACTGCAGAAGGGCCATGGTTTGGTTTTTATTTTCTTTTTGCAATACAGGAATTTCAGTCAAGTCTGTGCTTTTGTTCTCTGGTGTTTCTGTGTGGCCTTGGCAGTAGCTAGAAATTGAACTGCACCATTATGCTGCTGCCGGGATCATGGGGAAAGTTCTGCTGAATGACAGAGCCTGCAAATCCCCTAAGACACTTTCATAAAAAAAGGAAGGAAAGCAGAGCACAAGGAGAGGCCTTTTTCAATAGAACAGTTCAATATCATAGAGCGGTTTGGGTTGGAAGGGACCTTAAAGACCATCTAGTTCCAATCCCACTGCCATGGGCAAGGAAGCCCCATTCAACCTGGCCTTGCACACATCCAGGCATGAAGCATCCACAGCTTCCTTGGGCAACCTGTTCCAGTGTCTCACCACCTTCATAGTGAAGAATTTCTTCCTAATATCTAACCTAAATCTACCCTCTTTCAGCTTAAAACCATTCCCCCTCATCCTATTAACTCATGCCCTTGTAAAAAGTCCCTTCCCAACTTCCCTGATTACTCCCTGCAGGTACTGGGAGGCTACTATAAGGTCTCCCCAGAGCTTTTGTCCCTCTGCAACTTTCTCAGCCTGTCTTCACAGGAGAGGTGCTCCTGCCCTCTGATTATCTTTCTGGCCCTCCTCTGGACTTGCTCAAATATGCATTTGAGGTGCCTTGTCTCCAGTCACTCACACAATGGATTTCAAATTTTTAAAATTATGAGGTACAACTGGCAAAGAAACAGCTAGTACCCTTAATACACTCACTTTTCCAATATTCATATTTATGCAATTGTAGAGACTGGGATGAACAGGAGACAGAAGATTTTATCACCCATGCATCTAGAACACTGAATTGCTATGTGCAATATTTATTTGCTCAACCTGTCTGTCATTTGTACAGACAGATAAGTGTGTGTGAAAAGCATGCCTTTGAGAAGTTTGTATAGGCTAACAAAGATGGCTAGCAGTGATCTTAAAAGCTGGTTTAGAATTAAAGAAAATCCAAAATAAGCACAGAACACTATATGTAAGTCATTATTCATATTTCATTCTTGAAATGCCATCCTACACAGAAGTTAGGACATAGCAAGACAGTAAGAATATGGGCCCTATGGTCCTCATAGGGAGTAGCTGGGGCTTAAATGAACAGAGAATACAAACTCTAAGGAGTCTGTTTTCACTCTTCTACACTGGAGGTGTCCAAGCAAGGACACAGAGGATTTTCAGTGCTGCAATGACACTTGAGAACAAAGACTTGCCAACTGCATGGGATTTCTGCTGGTATAGCAGCTGACTTCTGTGCTTTAAATGAGGTAGCAAGCCATAACAAAAAATCACTGGGTAAGCCTAGATACAGTAATCCTTGGGTTTAAGAAAGAAGGTTTTTTATTTGTTTTTTTGGGTCGGTGGGGTTTTTTGTTTTTTTGTTTTTTGTTTTTTGTTTTTTTTTTTTTTGTGTAAAAGCACAGCATCCATTCTCTAAGCTAGCCAGCCTGTGTTAGAAAGGCTTTTCTCCAGAGCAGGCCATGTCCTCAGAAAGCAGTAAAGAACTACCTTAGCTTCCTGGCACTGGAATGGGGAAAGAGAAGTCTACTGTAAAACAGGAGCAGGAACATGGGAGGACAGAAGGTCTGAAAACCTAGACCTTAGGTTTGAAGAAGACATTGTTACCTCTTGATATTTGAAGCTGCTGATTTGATGCACAGGTAGAATTTTGTTCTCTATTAAGAAAGAAAAAAAAAAGAAAAAAAATCTCGGGTTTCCAAACAGTATTTACATATTGTAGAATAAATGGTCCCCTAGATAACTTGACATCTGGCTAAATTAATTTGGAGTTTTGCAGAAAGCCATCAGCTAAATGAGTTAATAAGTTCCCCATGGGAGAGGCAGGTTAAGATAGTCCAACACTACACTCTCAAACACATCCTATTTGTCATTAGTACGCAAGCACGGAATGGAAACTGGAAAGCGACAGATGTGTTGATTACCATGATAATCTTGTCAGAAGATTACAGTCTTCTGAGGCAAATTAAGGATTGCAGGCCACTGATACAGCCTGCTAGGATTAACTTTAAGATTTTTGAATATTGTGGTGGGAGCTGTGTAATGACACACTTGCATGCTCCATTTTAAATTAAAAAAAAAACCCAAGACAATCTCCCCCCAGCCTCCTACACTTGAAAGCAAAGTGCTTTTCTCCTTTCCTTTTAAGGGAATGTATTTTAGACTGAAAATGAAATTACAGAGGGAAATTAAGGCTTCCCAGTGTCCAGTAGTTATACTGACCAACTTTCTTTGATAATTCCCAAACTCCACAGCTTTGTTCACAGGCAAGTAAGCTCTCACAAGATCTGCTGTTGAGGTAGTGGGTAATGTCCCAGCTCTAGCAGCCTTGTCCTGCTTGCACTGGAGCCAGGCTGTTACCGAGGGTCACTTCAGCCTTCCTGGGAGCAGAGGGGGGTAAATCAGAGAGGGAGAGGCATGTTCAGGGATCCTGGGAGCTACCCTGCATCCTCATCATGCCATAAACTGCACCAAACAAAAAGTGGGAAAGCATAGCAATCTAATGACAACTTTATGGTCAATAAGGTCAACTGTTCGAATGAAGAATGTGGAGATGGTGCTGGAACTATCCTTAGGGTACCCCAAGGGTCCTAAGAGGAACAGGAGAGACACCTGGGTGCTATTGTTTTATATAATACTTTCCATACATCTGATTTAATGCCTCAAATAAGAAAGTGGCTATAGCTCTTAGAAGATGCTAGCCATGTTCATTCATGTTGCTGTTTTCATCTGAGCCGTCTAAGTGCACTGCTGACATTCTCACATAACCCTAGGGTCATAAACATCTACAGATCAAATATGGAAAAACGAGCCACCTTTCCTATCAACTGTTACACGTGAGCCATAAAAAGGGAAAGTTGATGCTAAAAGAAGTCAAACACTGCCAAAGACCTTACTGAGGAAACAGAGGACTCTTATTCAGCATGATGCTGACCCTTGTGAAAGAATTTGAACAGCCCAGCTATGGAGCACTTGGCGTGTGCAGGGTGGGAAAGAGCTGGGCAGATCACTTTTGTACAAAGTACGAGAGGCACTGGGTGGGCTGAGATTGACTTGTTAAGGATATGAGTATGATATTTAAAAAAAAGTTATCAAAAGGGAAGTTAACGAGTTAACCCATCAAATTAAGTCAAGTAGCACATTTGAAAGAATGGCTGACATTTTCATGTCAGTACTGTAAAATCCATGAGTTTGGGACTGCAAAAGGAGTATTTTTGGATCCTGCAGCTTAGCACTGCTGCAGCTACTGAGACTTGATGTGTTTTATATAATTGAATTACAAGTTCATGTAACAGAAAATGAAACAAAGCTTAAATATTTCCATTTTGACTGACTAAAACAATTTTTTTTCATATCATCTTGACTACAGGACTCATGAAGACTAAAACAAATGGCAGTGGCTGACATTATATGATTGATTTATTGTAAAATGTGTTTTCTAAGTTTTTTTTAGAAGCTGTGATATCTGCACATTCTGGAACACAGCTTGTAGATATGTAAGAACTTCCTAAGTTAACATTTAGTGCCAAATCACACCTAATGTAGCTATGGTTTTAACTTCCTTCAACAGGATTTCAGACACACACATTATGAACAAATAACTCCGTCAGGAAGAGAATGGGATAGATATTACTATTTTTTTCAATTGGTAGCATCCTTTCCAATATATTTGGAAGCATAGGAAGAAAACCTAATTGAAAACTTTTTTTTTTTTTTTTCTCTCCAGTGGGAGAGGGCAGAGCACAGTTATCTTACTCTGACAGTGTCTAACCTTAATTATGAATTTGCTGGTACATTGGTTTACTACATGTATTCCATATGTTAAAAGTCTCAAACAAGCAGAAGAGGCAAGGCCAAGTGTAGAGAAGAATATTGGTTTTGTTCTGCAAATTAGCTTCTTTTTAATCCTGAACAGATTTGTAAAAAAATGTAGGAATCAGATTTTATATAAATCTGTTAGCAAAAACAGAGAAGTTGTGCAAAGCTGTCTATGAGAGTTCTGCTTTCGCACCATATGCTTTTACTAGCTAGATATCAAAATAATGGAGCCAAAAATTGTCTGAATATCCCATTGTTTATTCTTTCTCAGACTGGCATAAGCAAGCAGATGAAAAGATATTCCAAATAGAAGCAGAGAGGTTACTAAATGACAGTCAGTCTTGGCACTGACTTTTGGTGTGCATAATCAGCAAGGTTTCTAGAGCTGCTTGATTCTTACAAAGCAAGAACACACAGTCAATTTTTCTCTTTCAGCTTCTAATTATGACAACAATCAACATTTTGTTCAAGTTCCTTGCAAATGCCAAGAAATTAATTAAAACTTCACAGGAATGTGACAGTCTTAGGGAAAGAAAAAAGAGTAGTAGAGCTGAAACTTCTCTTGCTATTTTAGAGAAAGTACATTTTAGAAGACACAGAAAGCATTTGGTCTCCCTTTCTTTCTTAAGAACTCAATGAGTGCTTTTAAGGTACAGTTTTGATATCACTGCTATGGTACTTGATTTACTTTTTTAGCGTCTTGCTTTTATACAAAGAGTGTATTCATATTGCTGTGAAAAGAATACCTGAATCACAGTCTCTTCCACTGACTGAGGTAAGGATTGTTCAGCTTGCCAGAGACATTTTATACCCCATGATCACAGTCTTTCATGGATACAGATACATACATGTGGAAGACCATGAAGGAAGATCGTAGCTGCAGTCACAGCACCCTGACCCAGCATGAATTCTACTGATAAAAACGTTACCTCTTGATATACATTAATCCCATAGTGTGCACTAATATCAAGGATATAATAAGCATTAGCAACACAGGAATTAATTATTGCCAATAAGTAGCAAACAGTAAGACTCATATAAATTGAAGTTCTTTTGAACAATTAATAGAAGTTGGAAGAAGAAAGGATTGTGGAAAGCCCTGAGAAGAACCTGGAGGTGCTGGTGGACCAGGAGCTTTACATGAGCCCTCAATGAGCACTTACAGCCCAGAAAGCCAACCATGTCCTGGGCTGCATCAAAAGAAGCACAGACAGCCAATAGAGGAAGGTGATTCTCCCCCTCTGCTCTGCTCTTCTGAGACCTCACCTGGAATACTGTGTTCAATTCTGGAGTCCTCAGGATAAGAAGGACACAGAGCTCCTGGAACATGTCCAGAGGAGAGACACTAAAATGATCAGATGGCTGGAGCACCTCCCCTATGAAGACAGGCTCAGGAAGATGGGGTTGTTCAGCCTGGAGAAGAGGAGGCTCTGAGGTGACTTTATTGCAACCTTCCAATATCTGAAAGGGCCTACAAGAAAGCTGGGGTGGGGCTTTCTACATGGGTTTGCAGTGAGAGGACAAGGGGAAATAGTTTGAAACTTGAAGAGGGGAGATTTAGGTTAGACATTAGGAATAAATTCTTTCTTGTGTGGGTGGTGAAGCACTGAAACAGGTTGCCCAGGGAAGTTGTGGTTATCACCTCCCTGGAAGTGTTCAAGGCCAGGTTGGATGGGGTCTTGAGCATCCTGGTCGAGTGGAAGGTGTCCCTGCCTATGCAAGGGGCTTGGAACTAAATGATCTTGAAGGTCCTTTTGAAGCCATTCTGTGATTCTAACTGTAAAAGGTATCTTACAAAGAATAATTAAGGACTACTAATGCTGCAAAAAGTTATTAATTTTTTTTTCATTGAGGTAATTTGCTTTTTAAACAGTACATTCTGGGTAATAGTAGAGGCACCTATGTTTAAAAAAACCCAGAATGGTCAAGATTTGACTTCTGGGGATATACAGGTGTGTGAGGGGTCTTACCAATATTTTGGCCAAAGTTTCAACTTCATTCTTTGATTTCAAATATAAAGAGTCTGTGAGCCATGAAGAACATCTCCATCAAAGTCAGAAAAATCACAACTCACAGCACAATTATTCATATTTTTTTAAAAACAGCAAAATCCATGGAAAGCCTTCTGTGTGAGTCTGACCTCAGTGATTTGCAACTGTCTCAAAGGAGCAAATTTAAAATGAATAGCACTGGCTGGGGTGGAGGACCTGGCTGGCCAGAGCTGAGCAGGGGATGACACCTCGGGATGCGATAAGACCCACTGGGTGGAGAATGCTCCTCTTCTTCTCTTCTCTTCTCCTCTTCAAGACAAGAGGGCACGGTCTCAAGTTGTGCCGGGGGAGGTTTAATTTGGATATTAGAAAGAATTTCTTTACGGAGAGGGTGATCAGACATTGGAATGGGCTGCCCAGGGAAGTAGTGGATTCTCCGTCCCTGGAGATACTTAAAAAGAGACTGGATGTGGCACTCAGTGCCATGGGCTGGTAACCCTGGCGGTAGTGGAGCAAGGGTTGGACTTGATGATCTCTGAGGTCCCTTCCAACCCAGCCGATTCTATGATTCTCTGAGCTCCAGCCTTCAATGCTGGGACATCCCTCCAGGCACGAATGAGCCACCTTGATTGTACTTGTGAAGTACCTGGCTTAGGGGACTGGAACAGAGTGGGGAATATGCCTGGAAGAAGATAAGAACTGATGAGTGGGTGGAGACTACTCCCCTTTCCTGAGGGCCAACCTTCAATGCTGGGATGCCCCTGGAGGCAACATGTACCTGGCTGAAGTGTCTGAAACAGAGGAGGAATGGCATCTGGAAGAAGATAAGAATTGATGACTGGGTGGAGGACTACACCCTTCTGCTCCCTTCCAGTCAGCCTGTCTTCCAACGACCCTGGCTGACTGACAGCTGCCCCTTCAGAACAAAAGGGGCTCGGGTATATATTGCTGTCCATGCTCTGGCTGGCGTTGTCTCTTCACCCACCGCCATTTCTGCACTGGACCCTGTCCAGGATCAGCACCATCCTGAAGAACCTCGCTGGACAGCTGGACCCCTGGTGGTGACTCTCTCTCTCTGTCTCTCATTCTTCCCACTTTCTTATCCTTTTTCTCCACTTCTCTCTCTCATTCTTTCTTACCACTTTCTTACTGCTTTTCCTCTCTCATAGCTTCTTTTCCTCTCTCCCTCTTTTGCCTGGCTCTATATTTTTGCCTGTGTCAATTGTCAAATAAAATCTATTTGCACCCGACCTTTCTATGGCTGGACTTTGTTTCACGGATCCAAAGTAAAAATAAATTTTAATGTTACACCAGACCGTAACACTTTCTTTATAAATTTTAATCAATTGAGAGGAAAAAGTCTTCTGCATGCCACCCTTCCATGGAGTGAATTCTCCATGGAGAATAGTTTCTAGAGATAAAAGGCCACTGCGATTTTTCAGCACAGCTACAAAAGTAACATCCTGTCCCTGTACTCTTTGTGTTTTCATTCCTTTTACACAAAACAGTCAAATCAAGGTGTGTATGGCTCTGCTCTCCAGAGAGGTCTGAATACAGAACATCTTTGATCATGGGTGTAGAGTTCCAGCAGGCTGTTTGCTAATACCGTGCTTTGGAGTGATGCTCAGATATTGAACTCTCTTTGGCACTCTCTCTCTCCCCTCATTCCCTAAAAGAGAAATTGTATTTGTCTGCTACTGATATTCAGTCATAACAGCACCTACAGAATACAGACCACAAGCTAAGTAAAACCAGTCTTTTAAAAAGATAAATGTCTCAGCTTCGCTTGTTACACTTGTATATGTGGGCAAAATAGAGCAAATCTAACTCTGCCTACGTACAATTATCCTTGTAAGAGCAGAATAAGGTATGTAAGTGGATATCTTAAAATAGCTGAATGGTTTAAGATATCCACTTAACTGGATATCTTAAGTTTAAAAATAGCAAAATACACGGAAAGCCTTCTGTGTGAGTCTGACCTCAGTGATTTGCAACTGTCTCAAATGAGCAAATTTAAAATGAATAGCCCTGGCTGGGGTGGAGGACCTGGCTGGCCAGAGCTGAGCAGGGGATGACACCTCGGGATGTGATAAGACCCACTGGGTGGAGAATGCTCCTCTTCTTCTCTTCTCCTCTTCAAGATAAGAGGGCATGGTCTTGTCTAACAAGGGTTAGAAGGGATGATAGAGATCGTTCAGTTCCAACCGCACTGTCATGGGCAAGGATACCTCCCAACAGACCAGGTTTCTCAAAGCCCTATCCAGCCTGGGATGGAGCAGCCTTTTCCCTATGGAACCTATTGGAACCACCTTCATGGTAAAGAATTGCTTCCTGGCATCTAACCCAGATCCACCTTCTTTCAGTTTAAACCTGTTACCCCTTGTCCACCAGTGCTGTAGCCCTGTCACAGAAAGCCACCAAATTTGTCAGATATGAAAAAAAAACCTGTTGTTTTTCGCAAGTGATTCTCAGCATCTAAAATCACCTTGTGACATGCAATAACAGGTGCTACATACTCCAAATTTTTGTTCACATTCTGCATGCATCTAATGGTCTGCACACATAAAATTGTAACAAATTATAAAAGGAACAATGATAGTTCTAGGACACAATGTTTTCTCAATCTAATGGCTAGTCCAGGGATTGTTCTGATCACTATGAACTCCCTTAATAATACTACTTACCCCAGGAGCTAAATTTAATTTAATTATTTTAATTTCCTGTAACATAAAATGTTAGACTCATTTAAATTTGATCTAACTTGTGCATTCCTCACCTCTCCCCAGGCAGCAGGTGGAGGCTCCACAGGAGGGTAGTATTTGGGGACATCCCAAGCCACTGCAGCCATGAACCACTTGAAATCTTTACATTTAAGGTGCTTGCGTAGTTCCTTCTGGGCAGAGATATCACCAGTTGAGAGGTGTCTGTATTCAGGCCGCCGCTGGTAAATGTACTCTGCAAACTCATCCATCCATGTCTCTGCCACACGCTTCAGGTTCTGTGCAGCAGAAGAAAAGCAGTCATTAATATCCTCATGCTTTGAATGCATGATATTTCTAACAAGCAGAATTAAACATAAAATAAAAATTTGGTGCTCCACACAACTTTTAGGCTTGACTCGTCTAACTTCTCAGTCTGAAAATATGGCAAAATACCAGCAAATATCTGCTACCTTCACTGCAGCATTGATCAAACACTACAGAGTATGATGCAGCCTGCTTTCCCACTGACTCTGTAAAATATGGTCTTCTGTCTGCTGCATATCTTATTTTCCTTCACATTCTTTATGCATCTTCACATAGCACTTGATTAATGATGGATGCTGAGCAGGAAAGTTCTTTCATCTGCTCACACTGGTACCTATGTTTTTCTCCTGTTAGTTCAGAACCTACTAATGTTCATGAATAGTTCAAATTATTTCTTCTGATGTATTTCAACGCTGCATTTGAAAGACATTTGAATTTTCAGGTATTGTCATATTGCTCAGTCATCCAGCAATTCCTACCTAAATTTTAAGGTCAAGTCTTATATCCACATCTCTGGGGGTAAACAGTCATGAGCTTGCTCTGCCTCATCTCACAGCTGGTTTTGCACTATCTTTGGACCATGGGCTTCACTGTGTTGGTGTGCCAGTAAGTCTGTGCAAAAGCACAGCACATTTCCCTGAAGCAAAGCAGCTCATGGGATAGGTAGGGCACCCTGCAGCTCTGTCCACTCATCCTATAGACATATCTAAGATTATTTCTTTTCTATGAAACCTGGTTCTGGCTTATGTCCCATAAAGTTTATTTTGGACAGCATTTTACAGGAAACACAATTAACTATTCTATTGAATAAGAATTTATTCTAATTCTAATGCAATTAGCTGGCTCATATTATAATTAAAGAAAAAAAGACTTAAGGAAAACTCCTGAATAGACGAGACTGAAGAGATATATTTCATTGTTACTTAGTGTCATGGAATCTAAACAGACCAGGGGAAAATTTTTCCGTATTTTTTTTTGCTTTTAAAATTCCTCCTGCAACTTAATCCACACAAATTTATTTCATAGTGCAGTCTATTCTGCATTAGACTGAGTCTATTCTGCATTGCTACAGCTGCCCAAATAATCTCTTATTCCACTAACAAAGCAGCATCTCACTGGATGACATTGGGACACTAGGGTGTTTTTATTGCTTCGCTTATAAAAACAAGATAATCAAGTTTGCAATATTCTTTTTATAGAACACTAATAGCAAAATGCTGAGATTCACTCTGTAATAGGCTGCAGGACAATATAAGTCTGATTATCATCAACATAAGGTAATGTTTCTTCTCAGAACACTCTCTCCATCTCAAGAAGACTGATTTGTGCTCTGACTTCCTTTCAGGATTAATTTGAAAATTCCTTTCCTGAATTTATTAATCCACACAAACAAAAAGGCTTATCTGAATACAAAGACAGCAAGATACAGAAAAAACACGGTACTTTTAGCTGACATTGCAAGATAAGTTTGTGTGCTTCCTCTCTGTGAAGCAAATATGTTAAAACCTGCAGGCATAATGGAAGTAAAATTAATGCAGTGTATGAAATCACAGCGCTTATATACTTACTGAAAAATGGCCCAAGCCCCATAGAAGGTTGAATTTTGGTGTAAGTTCATGAAAACCTAAACTACTTTACAAGAAATCAGAATTCAAGATCAGAGGAACTAGGTAGGACAAAGAAAACCAGAACAAATTCACACACAACATACTAAAGTAAGAAGCAAAAATTGTGAGAACAGGTTTGGTCTTCCTATCATATTTTCCACTTGTAAATGCTGTTCAATTGATTTTCTCTAATGCAAATGCAGTTTATGACTATTCTAAGAAATATAAGTTTTTTTTCAATAACTTTATCTGATAGTGCTATTTTCATATTTACAATATAAGTTATTTTAATAATATTTATTTATTTCGTATTCAGTTATTTGCCTAAAAGTACTGCATTCTGCCTCAGATGATTATAACTGAATAAAACAGGAGTCCAACAGAAATCTTGATATTACACCTGGTCCCTAGCTTAAAATATCTTTCACCAGTCACCCACCATTCCCCAAGTATCAGGTAAGACACTTTAGACAAATCAATTAAAGCCTTTCTTCCCAGGTATTCCCAAGACCCCCCCATCATAAGCTAAAATCCTCCCAAGACCTGTGAGGAACCTATATGTCATCTTTAGCAAGTTTATTCATTGCTGTAATAAGTGGAACTCTTATGAGGCAGCCCTTTGAATTCCAACAGGCTCCCTTTTAAAAATATAAACTCTAGATTTGCTTGCTCTAAATCTCTAGATTGTTTATAAACAATACTGCAAAGAACAATCTGTCCTGGAGTAGTGGGAATCTCTTTCTGAAGTTGCCAGCTACCAGGAAGCAAGCACTCAGTATTCAAACACTTTAAAGAGCTTTCTTGACCTCAGTTAGCATGGGATTGGTATACTTATTTTCATTATGCAAGCTCAGTAATCACCATAGTTCCTTTTAACATAAATGGGTACAGACTAGCAGTAAAACTTCAAATGGAAGTTAATCCCTGTACTTGAATTGGATGCAGCCAAGTAGAGGTGCTGTCCTGAAAGGTTGTCTGGTGTAACCTTGCACAAGAGAGGCAAACATCATTTACATTCCTATTTAGAAGACCTAGCATGGTCCTGGAGCAAAAGTTCAGGCTGTCCAAGATGAGATGAGTGAGCTTTCCTAAGCTGAAGATCCCTGTCCTGTGGCTGTCTAACAGTATAAAAAGCTACCCTACATGAAGAACCTTCTAGGAATATGTATTCTGTCCATATTATGTCAATGAGCTGCTGCTCACTTTATCACAATAGAAAGGTAGAGGGGCACAATCAAAATAAGAGCCCTTATTTCTGAACACTTCAAGGCTTATCGATCAAGTGACTCATGGTAAGATAAGGATGTGATTTCAAATCCTTTGTGTGTCTCCAACAGCTGCCCTTCCCACAGCTGGGTGGATAAGGGAGGATGGCCACTTCCTCCTTGCCTGAGCCTTAGGCAAGGCTGGACACAATCTGAGCATGACAACACATTAGGCCCCACAAGTGGTAAAAGTTACGATTAGCTACCAAATCTTGACAGAATCTAGCTGTAAAATAGGTGCTAAGTGATCCTTAGCACCTTTTTTAGTCCTTTTTTAAGACCTTACTATGTGTCTGTGTATACTGCCACAGAATTTACAGGTCCAAGGAATTCAAGAGCCTCACAGACTATATCATCTTCTGTGAATGCCTTATAGCACCATTTAGCAGACCAGTCTCATAGTGAAGCTAACCTACAAAGACTTTGTAACAAACAAAGTGAGAGTTAGATTTGAATCTTCTTGATTTCTATCTCTTAGCATAACCCTCTAAAGAAAACTCTTTAAAATACCAGTTTCTTAAATGGCATTTAATATCTTTTTCAATAAGAATCAGTTTTAGGATATCTTTGAAGTAGACCACACTTGCTTGGATTCAGTCTGAACAACTCATCTAAAAGCATATGAAAAGGAAAAATGAAACGTGTTTCTACAGGTGAAAATTGCTGTAACTTAGCTTGGTTGTCAAATTCATTCCAAGGTTACAGATGTCCAGATTGGCTAACCTGGTCTTTTAAGAGAAAAGAGGGAAAATAAAACTTAAATAGCAGCAATTACATGAAGATCAATTCAATATTAATCAGTTACACAAATTGACTCAAAAAGTAGGGAAGTCACAGGAACTCTAGATGGACAACTGAGGAGTTTTTCAGGACCTGTCCATGAAAGACCAATGATAATTTGTTCTCTCCCTTGGCATTTTCAGTGAAAAATTCTGTACAAGAACAAAGAAGGCACAATGATGTTTCAGTAGATTCATATTTCTTTATGTAGGGTTGTGACAGCTGTCACCAAGAATCTGTGAGATGCGTACAAAAGTGATGGCAACCACAGTAAGACTGACTCATCAGCTGTCAGTAGTTGCCTATGTATGCATTCTTGATATAACTAAGTTTTTTTGTCACTGTTACAGTTTCACTCTCTGGTAAATTCTTTACTGTTGGGCTTCTATTTGAACAAGTTTTCTTTAAGTTTGTATGAACTCAAAAATTTAAGACTATAGCTTTGTTTTGTATTTTCACTCCGATAGTCTATAAGACAATAAGTTACAATGTCACTGATACCTGGACTTCTTAAAGGAGTTTAAATAAACTTGACAGGAAAAAGAGAGAGATAAATGAGGACTTCTCCACTTGAAAAAAAGAAATTTATCATGGAACATTTTTTCCCTTGCACTTTCTTCAATGAATAGGGAAGATATATCTCCCTGATGAAATGACTGTCCCTTCTTTTAAAGTGTGTAACATCAGCTGCCATTTTCAAGAGACATGATATCACTCACAGCCAGTAAGAACAAAGTACACACTCTCCACGAGACTGGAAAAGTGGTGTAAGACAGGGACATACAGAAGGACAGATTCATAAATATTCCCTATAATCAAGGCTTATCTAGATTGGGCCAACACAAGATGCTACTCCCACACCTCCAAAGTGCGGCGGCTGTACTGGTTTGCAGGGACAGCAGTGATGAGAGAGCAGACCAGCTGCATGCTCTGCTGCACTGCCAGCCTGCACAGCTCCATCCTCTACTTGCATTTTTTTCAACTGACATTCTCGATACAGCAGTTAAATTAATATAAAAATGTCATTTTGGTTTTCACTTTCTCCAGATGTCCTAAAGCAGATTTTTTTACCCACTGGCAATAAAGCAGCACAATGGGTTTACTATTTCATTTCACCTGCATAACCTGTTTTTACTACTTTTGTGCCTCTCACTGTTTGAATGAAACCAACCGTGACCCCAGTCCACAGACTTTCCTTTTGTCAAAACTAAACTACAAGAGCATTTGGATGCTTTAATGAGTTCCTGTTGTCCCACATTTAATCTGACTATTTTCCAGGAAGCTGGATGTCATCAGGTGCAGTAGTCTTATTTGTCATGATAGTAATTTCTCTCATCATTCAGGATGTTAAAAATCACATTCAATTACATCAATCAAATATGAATCACCACAGCATATATAAAGTCTAACTGTATTTCTGTTGTGAAATGTAAAAGAAGATATGACTCTTTATTTGCTAAAAATAGCAGAACAGTCTCTGCAACAACTGACATATTAATATCCTTTCCTTCCTAGTAAAATTCCAGTGTGGTTATTTTCACTCCACTTAAAATGATTTTCATAATTTTTTTAAATGGTTTGTTTTGTGAAGTACAGTGCTACTTCAAAATAGGAGCCTTGTTTACTTCTGGAAGCAGCTGTATTTCCTTTGCCTGGAAAGAATATACAGTTTGGTTTAAGTAAAATGTATTTTAAAAGCGTATTGGGATCCATCCATCCAAGACAACTATACCTTATGTTGCTCTAGAATACAGGTAGCATAACGGCACAATAAAATATCACAAAGGAGGAAAACAAACTGTATCTGGGGAAGCCCATCCAAAAAGTATAGATTAATATGACAGAGGCAGCAGGGTACAAAACTCCAAAGCATTCACAAGGACAAAACCAGTACCCTCGATTTCATACAAAGGTCCTTCCATCAGTGTCAGAACACAAACATTTCTCATTTCTACATATTTCTACAGCAGAAGCATGATAAAACATGTTCACAGCATTGTGGCATTCAGGTCTTAATATCTAAGCAGTCCCTATCAGTTAAGTCTAGATGGGGTTTTTTTTCCCCTTGCCTTTCTTGCCTGAATCTGTTTTAATTTAGGGAGTGCTAGTGTTTGTAAAACTTTCCCCCTCTTGGGTATCTTATTTTGGTCCCTTACATTTAACTCTGCTTCATTCCAGGAATGTTTTGTATCTGTGTAAAAAAACCCCACCAAATAAAGAGATGTCTACAGGCATAAAAGAGATGCTTCTCTGTGGAACACAGTATGCTAACTAGGTGACAAAGCTGGTGTTGCATACAAATAGCTCTTGTGAGAGTTAGCACAGCTGGCAGAGAACCAAGATGCTATTTATTCTCAGCCTGAAGTCTGCAAATACTTAGAACTGAAATTCCACAGTTGCAGTCTGAAAACAGCCAGGATTTCATATTCTCTGTAAAGTTTTGCATCTCCACTGAAAGAAAAACAACAACAAAAAACCAACAAAACAACAACTGGGGAAAAGTAGAAAAAAGCCAATAAATCCAGCCCACTGACTAAAGGCTACACCTCTGCTCAGTGGCTCACTTGGGGGGCAGGGATGGACGCAGTCCCAGCGAGGATGCTGCCTGCCCCCAGCTCTGTAGGTCCGGGCAGAGTGGCTGCAGGAGGGAGCAGAGTGACAGTGTAACAACTCTGCCGATTTGTTGGCTATTGCCCTGCTTGCCTTATGTGGGTATGTTCCCACTATGTGGGAACATACAGACCACGGCCCATGTCTGCAGATGAAGTTGGAAGAGAGCTCAAGGGTTTGATTCCAAATAGATTTTTTTAACCATGCAACTTAGCTTCCAGTACTAGTCTATTGAACAAAACCTGGAAAGTGGCTACCACCATTTTTTGAAGTTGTCAGAAACATCTAGTTCTCCACCATCTTTGTATTCCTTTTGGATATCTAAAGATGCCTGCCCTGTTACATTTATTATCTTAAAAGCAAAATTCCTATTTAGATTACAGAAAATACATAAAAACTAGCATTAAAAAAATTAATTTGACTTTCTTGTATTCAAGGATTAAAAGATGATTCAGTTAAAGCTTTTCTTTGACAAGTGTTTTTAGATCTTGGCTAATTAATTTTTAATTTATAAATATATTAAATGAAAAAAACTTAAAATGTAAACTTAAAAGCTCTAATGTACAATTAACATCATTATCATATATTATAGTTGTGCTGTTGCAAGAAGGTGATTTTTTCCTAATTCCTAAATAATTTGCTTATTCTAAGCTGATGTTTCAGCTGCTTACTGTGGCTGCTAAACTCGGTGCTAAAGAGGGGATTGCAACAGTGCCAGCAGTGCTCCCATTGCAGCATCAGTTTGCACTCTGGTCATGAAAAAAAACATAGGCATTTTCTAACCAATTCTCCTTGGTTCTTAAACTTGCCTGGAGACCGAACAGAAAATGTTTATGGGATGGTTTAAGAAAACCCCACACATATGCAGCTGGAAAAAAACATTAAAGGGAACTATCAAAAATGCAAACATGATCACAGCAGAAGATGGTATGGCTACAGTCACTTTCTTTAAAGATGGCTTTTGAAGCCACACAAAAAGGCTGAGCAAATGGTGCAGGTGGGAATCTGAATTCATCTTTATCAGCTGGATTCCTGAACCCAAACACCTGCAAGTTCCAGTTATTGACTGTGCAATGAGGCAAATATTATTTTGCTTGTGCCTGCTGGGTAACAGGATCACTGAGCTCTGGGATCCCACATCCTGGTGTACAGGGAGGAATTCAACTCAAATTTAGGATTCACAATGCTGCTGGTTTAGCATCTAAACTTGAACATCAATGGAACTGCCCTTGCCTTCATAAGGGCATAATGTTCCACTGTTCTGTAGTTAAAGCTAAAATGTTGTGTAAAATACCTGCAAATGAAAAAGATTTCTGCAGATATATTTTCAAAATCTGGGTTCATCTCTGCATGTCCTCAGGAACAGTGAGCTTTCATTGATAAATTTATTGTGGCTTTTATAGAATAACTAACAGAAAAAAATATTCCTGCCCAAATAGGAAAACTAAAGTAGCTAATTAACTGGGATTCTCTTAGGTTAAATTGCTAATAATATTTTAAAAGTCTGATTTCATAGATAACTGCCTAAAAGAAAGGGATTTAGTTAGAATTGTTAAAAATGAAGCAACAGTCAGGCTAGAATACCACAAAGCAACACCACTAAAACAATTCAGTAAAATTAGAAGTTTTTAATGGGACAACATCTTGCATAGTTCAAGAGTTGGGGGTTTGCTCTCTCTATTTTAAAGAAAATAAAAAGCAAAATTGGTTATTAGTCACTGCAGCTTTGTGCAGAGGTTGACAGGTTTGGAATGAATAAATAATTATGTGGTGCTTCTACATCATAATGTAGGATCAGTGTTGACATCTGCATGCCCATTAATCTCTCTTTATGTGCAATTACCTGTAAATTGGACACTGACTACATTTGGCAAGCAGCAATATCTCAAAACATCTCCAGAAAAAAACACTGAGCTATTTAATCTGCATTTTGTTGTCACGATCTGTTTTATAAATCCACACATTTATGGCTCAGTTTACTTTTGTGCACTATCAACAAGCAGTATGACTGACAGCACGTGCCATATTAATTTTCAATTTGCTGGTCATGTGTCTGCAAAATCTATGCATAGGCTCTGCAGGTCTTAAGTGACAGATAACAAAGTAAGAAATACAATAAGGACATAGGAAATTGATGCCACAATACATACTAATGTGTGTGGTACTGTAGTGGTTGTTTAGTGATGGGGAGGCAGAACAGAGTTTTTGACAAGTCTCTCATTTAGTAAAGCATATGTGATCCTCACCTCAGGACACAGCTCCTCGTAAACATACCTAGAGTGGCCAGGCATTACATAGCTACCTGAAACTGTGCTTTGAAAGATACAAAAAAGTGAAATTGCAAGAGAAGGTAAAATGCTCACTTTAAGCATTGTTTCTTAAGGGCAAACATAAGCTAGAACAGCTTGAAAGAAAACCTGTAGTGCGATTTGAGCTATGCTGGGTTTGTCTAGAAGTTCTGCCCTCTTCCTAACTTCAGTTTTCTTATCCCTTGTGCTGATGCTGTGGAATAGGATGGAAAAAATCATTATTTAATGCAGTATCTGTTCAAGGGGAAATTCTTGCTTGATTAATGAAGGGGCTCTTGAAATCACTTATAAAATCACAACTGGACTCCCTAGGACTTCCTCCTTTCTGAACTCCATCTCTAGCATCTTCTCTTACAGAGCATAAGATGGAAAAGGATTTAGTAAAAAACCTTTGTGGAAAGTACTTAGTAATGAACAGTATTGCTTTTGGCAGCAGGGATAATACTTCCAGATATTCTTGAGTGTGCTATTAATTATAATCTTGAACTAAATAGAAGTATTAGATAAAATACTCAGAAGGCCAATACTATAATCATAGGAGTATATAATATTATATTTGAAGGATAATGCAAAGATAGCTGAAAAATCCAGGCCACTTCTAGGCATACTTCTCTAGTGTTATTTTGGCTAACAGTTCATTTGGGGCAGTTTATTTGGAACTACAAATGGTCTGTATCAAAGAGACTGACACACTGAAGATTACTATGGCCTTGCTTTCCCTTTTCTGGGTTGGAGGACTGAAAGAGAATATTTTTAGGCTTAAAAATACACACAATTTGATAAGTCAGGGACCAAACTATCTTCCTTGTCTAGTTACTGAGATAGCCCCAAATACTATAACATACAGAAAACCTTGTGCTCTTGGCAGTCTTAATGTAATGTATCCTAAGACCATTGTTTTGGTTTAGATTCTAGGAACCTGAGAATTCAAATTTTCTTTCAGTGTTAAATACATGCCAGAAAGGTACTTAAGCATCACCTCTCACAGCACAGAGGAATCTATCCATCACCTGAATGGGAAAGATAAGACCTACCCTATCAGTAACTAGATCTATTCCAACAAGATAGGGAATATATTTGAGACTACCTAAAGAACCTGAAGGTGATGGGAGCTGGTGGGATTCACCCAAAGCTCATGAAAGAACTGGCAGATGAAGTTGCCATTGTCCATCGTATTTGAAAAGTCAGGGCAGTTTGGTGAAGTTGCCACTGACCAGGAAAGGGGAAATATAATTTTTCAAAAATGGAATAAAAGAAGACTTAGGGAACTACAGGCCAGTCAGTCTCACCTCTGTGCCTGGCAAGATGATGGAGCAGATCCTCCTGAAGGCTCTGGTAAGGCAAGCAGATAACAAGGAGGTGACTGGTGACAACCAACACAGCTTCACTAAGAGCAAGTCCTGCCTGCCTAATTCAGTGGCCTTTTACAGTGGGGTCACAGACTTGGTGGAAAAAGACAGAACAACAGATGTCATCTACCTGGACCTGCGCAAGTACTCGACACTGTCCCGCATGACATTCTGATCTCTAAACTGGAATGACAAGGATTTGATGGATGGACCACTCGTTGGATAAAGAACTGGCTGGATCCAGTTCTGGGATTCAAAGGGTTGTGACCAGCGGCTCAGTGTCCAAATGGAGATGTGTGACAAGTGGTGTTCTTCATGGGTCAGTATTCGGATCAGTGCTGTTTAACATCTTTGTTGGCAACACAGACAGTGGAATCAAGGGCAACCTCAACAAGTTTGCTGAGGATGCCAAACTGTGTGGTGAAGTCAATACCCTGGAGGGAAGGGATGCCATCCAGAGGGACCTTGATAGGATTGAGAAGTGGACTCATGCAAACTGCATGAAGTTCAACAAGGCCAAGTGCCAGGCTCTGCACCTGGGTTGAGGCAAACACATGCATGAATACAGGTTGTGAGGAGAAAGGATCTGAGACAGCCCTGAGAAGAAGGACTTGAACATGCTGGTAGACCAGGAGCTTTACATGAGCTATCAATGTATGCTTGCAGCTCAGAAAGGCAACCATGTCCTGGGCTGCATCAAAAGAAGCACAGACAGCCAATAGAGGAAGGTGATTCTCCCCCTCTGCTCTGCTCTTCTGAGACCTCACCTGGAATACTGTGTTCAATTCTGGTGTCCTCAGGATAAGAAGGACACAGAGCTCCTGGAACATGTCCAGAGGAGAGACACTAAAATGATCAGATGGCTGGAGCACCTCCCCTATGAAGACAGGCTGAGGAAGATGGGGTTGTTCAGCCTGGAGAAGAGGAGGCTCTGAGGTGACTTTATTGCAACCTTCCAATATCTGAAAGGGCCTACAAGAAACTGGGGATGGGGCTTTCTACATGGGTTTGCAGTGAGAGGACAAGGGGAAATAGTTTGAAACTTGAAGAGGGGAAATTTAGGTTAGACATTAGGAATAAATTCTTTCTTGTGTGGGTGGTGAAGCACTGAAACAGGTTGCCCAGGGAAGTTGTGGTTATCACCTCCCTGGAAGTGTTCAGGGCCAGGCTGGATGGGGCCTTGAGCATCCTGGTCGAGTGGAAGGTGTCCCTGCCTATGCAAGGGGCTTGGAACTAAATGATCTTGAAGGTCCCTGCCAACCCTAGCCATTCTGTGATTCTATGAACACACAGGGCAGTCAGTCTATGCATAGGCAGATATTTCAATTTTATAACTGGAAAATGTTTTGGTAATATTTCACAAGTGCTTTATTGAAACCAAGATAGAATAAATAGTATAAGGAAGCTGCAGACTGTGGCTATCTGATGGCTCTAAGTACTCACATGTGAGTACTCACAGTGTCTCCATGAAAGCTAATTGAGTGTTGAACTGTACAATAATGCACAGGGCAGCATATTCTCTAATAAGGTACTTTGTGCTGTAATAGAGAAAAGCAGAGACTAAAGTTAGGATTTCTCATTTTAAGCTGCGTGTGATTTTTGCAGGAGAAAATGTAGCAGTTTATTTAATCCAGTGCAAAAATCTAGAGAGGGAAACACAGATATCACACAGAGCTACTGGGGTAAGATTTTCATCTCACAATTTAGTCAGTGCAGTTTTTGTCCCCACACCTAACACCACTTCTAATTCCATTATTGTTTCATGTGTCTCACTGTCTGCACAGATGCTCTTCCAAGGCAAATACTTCTCTCTGTCTATCCAGCTGTTGGGCAGTCAGCACAGGTGGCCCCTCTCCTCAGCTGCAGTTACTATGACAAGACCTGTGCTGTGGTGCTAGAACCAAGAATCTCTATCCCTAAGAGCAAGAAATTTATTTTTTCATTCATACCACATTTTCATTATTAAGGAAAAAAATGATTCATAAGATATGACCCTATGGCAATATGCAGAACTTAATACTGATGCAATTTTACTAAAAAAAAAAAAAAAAGAATCCTCCAGACCAGAAAAGATTAAACTCAAGCATGAAGAAATGCTAGTATCTGCCTGGGAGCTACATCTGTGCCCTTTGTCTCCCATCTTTTGACATCCCATGAACATCTCCAGAAAGTTGCAGAACATTATCTCTTGAGGAAAAAACCTCTCATGGATATGGTGTGTTCAAAAGTCATTGAGAAGTATCTAGAGGTCCTGTAATTTCTCACTCACACAGCTCCAAGCTGGCTGTATGCAACACGTTTTACACAATAATTAGACAGTCACTCAAATCATTGTTACTCTGTTCTTTTTTTGCAACAAAAAATGTTCCTTTCAAGAGATCCTGCCTGTTCTGCTGACTGATAAGAAAATGTGCATTTACATTGGCCCTGGTTGTAGAAACTATGACTGACAACACTGCAATTTGAGAACCATAAGCCTTAGGTTATTCCTAGGTTTGAATCAGCATGAAATGTGCTTCTGTGCTGAGATGTCCAACCCTGTATTTTTAAGCTTTCATTTTGTTCTTGGCAATATTATCTCTGGAATGCAGCATAACTGCAGCAATTGCACATCTCATTTCAGAAAAATAAAGAAACCATATTTTCCATTTTAATGGCTTACTGTAAACTGGTTTACAGCGAATGAAGGACTGATCATGAAAAAAAATGAAAGAAAAGTGAGACCCAATTACTGACCCGTGCTAGGCTGGTTCCAGAAGGGACTTTATATGGGACATACTTCCTGTAGATATGCCCAACTCGAGAGCATGGAACATCAAACATGCCACCTCCACACATCCACACCTGTAAAGGAGACAGAAAGGAAATGAAAGAATGATTCCTGGACACAAATGGTGCAAAGACAGCATTTCATGTAATGGGTGTGTGAAAATGACATTGCTCTGACCCCTGCCACAGTCACAGTGGTGGCCTTGTTGACATGAGAGCTGGGAACAGGTAACATGGCAGACTACTATCCAGAATATCATAGTGCAGAAGTTATGTGTGTTATGTGTATGTTAAAAAAAATAATCATAAAACATATTTAGAATATCTAGTAACAGTTCTCCTGCAACACAATTAAGATACTATTGTGTCTATTATTTAAAACACATAGGACCAAAAGAAGGCTATGGTGGGTAAAGCAAGCCAGCAATCAGTAGTAATTTTTTTTTCCCCAAAATATTTGGCTTCTATTTCGTTTTGAATAGTGAATACAGAGCTCAAACACTAAGATCCTCTTCATTTTGTAAAGGAAAATAAACAGAAACCTATTTCCTTCTGATCAAAACTATGTAGGCAGAGAAGGAGAATTGTGCTGCTAGATTTCATCATTAATACTTTAATAATGAAACAGATGGAACCATCTGGAATACACAGGTTTGATGCTTCAGGTCTGAGCAACCTCAGTCAACACTGATGCAAGTACTTTGTGATCCTAAAAATCAAGCTATATCCTGATGGGCACCAAGTATGGAAGGAAACCCTCACAATTCTTCACCTAGAAAGATCAGGTTTCAACTAGGTAACACCTATAGGTATGATTTTCTATGCACTGGCAATGCAGAGCCACTGAACTCCAACATGGCAATTAGATGACTTGAATAGCACACAGACAAAATTCATAATTTTCTAATTTCAAAAGCAGCAATTTGACCTTTTGCAGAAATTCAGCAATTTCCATTTTGCAGAAATGGAAAACAACAACAAAACCACCCACCATAATTCCAAAGCAAAACTATCTGCATATCCTCAAACTAACTTCACAGCAAGAGTTTAAAATTAATTTATAGTGAAAATACCAGTATTACGAAAATTATTCCCTAAATCTGTCAAAACATGCTTTGTGCCCCACAAATATTAGAACAGAATGGCTCTTATTTCAGGTAAGAGACACTTGTGGCCTCTAGAGGCTTTCATACTTTAGACTGAAAATAAAACAAACAAACAAAACCCCCAACCTCCTCCTCCCCCATTTAAAAGAAAAACTAAGAAAGGGGAATGGCTTGTCCATTCCATGATTCTTTACTTGAACATACATAAAGACTCTTTGTGAAACATCTCCATGCATCTGAATATGAATTTAGGTCCATGTGTTACATATACGAAGGAATTTTACTTATATTTGAAGCACTCTGGAGCAAAATGGTATGAAATGTTTTCAACTGAAGCTAAAGCAGAGCAGAACATAGACAACCAACCCTTTCCGTACAGAAAGACACTACACTAACAGTTGATATGCTTTGAATTAAAACGACAGTAACCAGACCCTTAAAAGAATGTAACAGAAAATATTATGTGATCACAAATATTTGACATTTTGCATGAAACTTGCAGAAAAAAATGTGCATCTCTATACTTTTTTCAGATACATTCCTCATTCTGTTTCTTTTGTCCTGCCCACCAGCTGGCTGCAGCTACTGGCTGCAGGAAACAGAACTATGAATCCCATTCATTTAAAACAACAGTGAAAATTGCCAAGTTTGGCTTCTTTTGCTGTGCTTTGCCTATTTGTTCCATGGTGGGTATAGCTGCTTGGTCCTGGCAGTCTGGTTGTGAGCCTGGGACTGGATTTTAGTCATCTGAATATGCAGATGCCAAACAGTGCACTATGGGATAGCTTGGTGCTTGTGCTGGGATTTAAAGAACTTGCTGAAGGTAGCACACTGGAATTTAGCCCCTGAGACTGACTATATAACTTATACTGTGAATGGAGAAAAAAGGAGATTTAGAGTGAAGAACTGAGTTGCAAAGTGATTCAGGAAGCTTCTTCCTTATGCAACATTTGTGTATCAGCCCTTACAGTCCCTCAGCTGTTGGCTATGGCATCCAATTGACACCTAGTAATGAAATATTTGAGAATCTACACCACATTACAGGCTAAACCTATGTACCCCAGAATAAATGGTTAAGGAAGGTTTGAAACCATCGAAAGAGGGGGGAGGATGCCATGCTTGGCTTTATCCTAAAATTACATGGACACCTGGGCACAGTCAGGAACAGCTGAGACCTCATTGGGAAGCTGCTACTTTCCATGTCCCAAAACAGTTAACTCTGAACTAAGGCACAGGAGATGTGAGTGGGTCATTCTGGTGCAAGTTAGATTCTCAGGAGACAAATCGTGTGGATTACCAGCAAAGGGTAATAAAGACAGCTGTCCCAGGCACCCCTCTGCCAAAGCACGTAGGTATCAAGAGTATTTCAGTACATATTTCTGTGGTCAGAATATCCCAGCTGGTCGCCTAGTGAGCACAATCCTTCTCAGGGAGGAAATTCACTGATGGGTTAGAAATGGTTTTGAAATGAAGACCAAGTGAGTACCTCTCATCCACGCCAAAATGATAGAATCATAGACCATAAAATAGCTCACTGCAGCTCAGAGGGCAGTCTCCCTATGCCAGGTAGACATTATAATTATTTTCCCTTAGAAACATTTTGTAAAATTTGCTTCCTAAAGAAATCCTGCCCCATTTAATCTCATGTCGCCTAAATCACTGAAAAACGAACATACTGAAAATAATAAAACAATGCTCCAGTACGAGCTGTAGTACCATGATTTAAAAAAATGCTATTCACCCTTCTGCCAATATTTTATTTGCATGTTATGTAATTTGTGCTTTCTTTTTGTGAAAAATTCCTCTCTGTGGCTTCCTTCAAACAACTCAGTGTACCAATGAAAGTGCAGACATATATTTACTATTCGTGGTTTGGCTTTTGTTTGTTTGTTTGTTTTTTAATAAGGTGTTATTTTAAAGGCTAGACGAGATATTACAGGGATTAACCAAGGTTTCTTAGCCTTTGAAGAATGGACAGCATAGCAGTTTGACTCAGACAAAGGTCAGCCATTAAACAAATTTAGAAGACAAGAAAGCAGAAATATATATTTTTATATATATATATATGTACAGGCCAGTGTTACTTGACAGTGAGAGCTGAAGTAGACATATATTGCATTTCCTCTAAAGCAGCTGGGTACCAGTGAAAAAAAAAATACAAAGAAGAAAAGGAATTAGAAAAAACCCCAACCTCACAGATATGCTGAGACAGTAAGTGGGATGAAATAACACTTTGTGTTAGGCTTATATTTGATAGATATAAAACGTGAAAATGATGTGCTGCACCTGAGGTGTGCTGTGCAGGGTAATTGAAATGAATCTTGGACTACCTTGAAGGACATTTAGCTGCTGTTCCTGCTTATGTTTCAGCTTCAGAATTATTTTAAAATCCTTTTTTATATTTTCCCGGGAAGAGCAATTCTGGCAACTTTTTCTTTAAAATGTGCATTTTTATGTTACCTATGCTAGATAAAAGAAATTGCAGAGTGACTTCTTGTTAAATATTACAGATCTCCAGTGTACCATGAAAGTAGTTCAGGTGGTATAAGATATTTGGCAAAAGGCTATTAAAACACTGATACCTCTCTGTTTATCTGAGAAGCAAGCAATGAATCTCCCAGACTTGCTCACGTCTCCCTCTTACAAAAGCAATGAATCTGGTCTGCAGCTGAGGTATAGAAACCAAAGACAAAATCAAAACAATGCCATTTCAACTTGGAAAGACTAAAAGAAGTGTAGTTTATGTGTCAACAATACACTACATCACAGTTTATGTAGCTCCCTCCAACAGAATGTTGCAAAAACTATGAGCATGGTTGAAAGCAAAAGGCAAGCACTAACACAAACTTTAAAAGAGATTAAGATGTAGTTATATGGCTCCTGACTAGAGCTAAGATGTCACAGATGCATTTTTTGGCTCTGCTCTACAGCTTTTGTGGGATTTTTTGGTGATTCACCCACTTTTCACATCCCTTTGTCTTTAAAATTGAATTCTGCTTGGCCTTTTTTCCTGCCTTATCTATCTAGTTTGTAAGTTATGAAGCCTATCTGGAAAATATAAAAACCGTGCACATAAGAATGAGTCTCCAATCCATACGCTACACTGTAATCATAATTATTGCAGTAAGAGACCTATGCTTGTTGAGCAGTGGAAGATGTGTGTTTGTGGTACTGGAAAATAAACATACAGCTAATTATGTAAAAGACTGAGGAGGGACTGAATGGATTTTGGATCAGGCTTGAAAACTAGTAGAGAAATATACTGCTGCTGGGATTGTGTAACAAGACAGACAGCAGCAAGACCAACTGGTAGAAGAGAAATATAAAGTATTCCCTGCTAAGCTGTCAGCTTGGTGCTCTGAGCATTGTGCAAGATGGCTACAAACAGGAGAAGCCTACAACCACCATGGTGCTGAAAATGTTGTTGCAAATAATAACATAAAAACGTTTTTTGATTTTTCAGTTGTTTTTTATGAAATACAAATCCAAAGACCAGATTTAACAGAAAAGGACATTGAAGAACACTTTCCTGTGAACTTTTCCACGCAGTGAGAATGTTCAGTTAAATGAAAGAAAAAAAAAATAGGATCACCGACTGCAAATCTGCAATCAGTGGGCTAATAAACAACAAAACAATTTACTTGCAGTGCAGTGTGATCTCCTGTCAGGGATAAAAATACCATATAAAACAGAAATTGATGATTATGGGCAGTTCAATAATACTCATGGTATTTCTTATGCTGAGAAAACTGGCAATAATCCATGTTTGTCCATTCTTCATCTAGATTACAACTGCAAGGGGTAATGCTTCCCCTCTCCCTCGCTCCTGCCAAGATTGCTACCAGTGAAATGAATTAATGATGATGATGATAAAGAAAGGGATTAATGAACTTGGAAGTGTGTGTTGCAAAACAGGGATGAAGAGAAGCTGGAAGATATATCAGAATGGGTAAGGATAAAATAACTTTAGATATAGGGGGCTAGCTTCAAAGAGGCTAGGTCCAGCTTTAGCATTTTTGTTATGTTTTACTATGCCTAAGGAAAGCTCAGTGTAAAGGATCTTCAGCAAACACAGGAAATTAGTATCTTTCACTTCTCTATATTTTGAAGACTACTAAACAAACTGTGCCTTTCTACCAGATTTAAACTTAGGATTTTCTAAATCATGGCTTCCCTGGCTAACGAGAAGAGACACAATCGATCAGGTCGGTTCCAGTGCTTTGACAACTTTCACAAGTCTAGTACATGCATACACATACACAGACATACACAGTATCATCAGTAATGTATCACATATTCTTAATTAAAAAATCGATCCCAAAGTTATGCTGCCAAAAACTTAAAATGCTGCACATTACTTCTTACGTTAAAAATAATCCAAGAAACCATTAATGAAGGGGTCATACTTTGTAAGAGGGGTTGTGACTGCCTCATCATCCACTGAATGTGGGCTGGAAACAGCAGTTTATCAGCATGGCAATTAGTGCTGCACTTGCTGCTGCCTTCTACAGCAATGTTTGCAAGCAAGAAAAGAACAAAAGTGAAATACTTTGGGGTTTTAGGCAAGGAAATATAGGTCAAGCAAATTTTATGCAGAAGCTTTTTTTTTTTTTTTTAACGTCTCTGTATTCTTGACAACTCAGCATACCTGAAACCTTCATGCCTGAAGGTCAAGGAATTTTCCTTTTCTGCTATAGCACAATTCCCAATGTCACAGTGATATTATAAAGTGCACTATATTTTGGAGAAACTTACTGAATTATGCTGCAGTAAATTTATATTCACTGCAGATTCACTCTATGTAGTATCTTTCTTTTTCCTTCAAATACCCCTGCCCCCAACAGACACAAACATATTTTTGCACACACCACCCACCTTCTGTCCCTGTGTAATGAAATAATGCAAACTCTGCCATTGGAATACACTTTTGGTTAGGACTCTGCTCTGCATTGAACCCTGTTTTCTTTCACTGGTGGTCACATCTAGGGAAAGACCTGGTGAGGAACATCAGAATCCACACCTTCCCTCCAAGCTTCCTAGTGAGGCTACCTTTCCTAAATCGGGTTCAATCTCATCAGAACTGCTGCCTGACTCCCCAGACAACCACTTGTCATGCTAATCTAATTTTTAATCAGTCCTTGAACTCTGACTTAGCATCTTGAACTCTTAAGCAAAATAACTTCACTGTTGTTAGCGATTCCTCTGACTTTGCATGGTGCCCCTTGATCCAGCACCACACTTTAATTCCCCGTGTTACTGGGTATTGTGCGGTAGAAGATTACAGTGACCAAAGCAGAGCAGAGTAGTTTTTACTAATTTCATTATGAAGCAGCTAATAATTCCTTAAGCCATGGGACTTCAGACAAACTATTTTCTTGAGTCTTGACTACCACAGATCTAATAATCAAACTTCTCTGAAAGCTCCAAAATCTCTGACTCTCTAAGCCCACACTTTGCACTCGTGGCTTCCCATCTGCTTTGCAGCAAACACTCCTGTAATGGGAGTTGTGAAGATGGCTGTAGATGTCCCTGGTCCAGTAATGCAGAGGCTTTTGGTGCTTTTTTTTAATAGTATATTGACTACCAAGTGATCTTTTCCCTTTGGTGAGTAAATGTTTCTGAGAGGTGAAGTTTCATCCTAAAATATAGGAAATTCTTCTCCAAATAAAATTAGGCCAGAGAATTTGAAATATACACTGTTTCTTAAGCATTATTCCACATTTGCCACCAGTAAATTTTGACATATAAATACGATATTTGAGACATACAGGTATCACATATCTGTAAGTTTACCTTTGCAAGTGCAAGTTAGAGACACTTGCCACAGCTTGTCTATTCTACAGGACCTGGACCTATTGTTAAGATGTTAAGCAGAAGGTTTCCAGTAGTCTGTCAATCCATGGAGATTAAAATACATCATACTGAGGTGAGGACCAGAAATTACTTGCTAACATTCCTAGCTCCAGCTCACAGATCAGGGCAACTACTTCAGACACTACTCCAGTTCAGGGAAGGAATGACAGCTTTGGTTCTGGCATGCTGCTTCGTATAATTACATCACTATATTTGTATTACCATAAGAACCCCCAGTCTGAGACTGGAAATGTTGTGTCATCAGCATGGTCTCTGTTCACAGTAGCTTAAATTGTTTACTTATTTACCATTACACAACAGCTTTTATACAAATGATTTTCAAAGTCAAAACCAAAACGATATATGGAAAACATAAAAGGAACATCTTGTCTGTCACTGAGCTAAAGATAACCTGAAACAGTCCTCTAAGTACAAACTTTCCACAGCTGCAATATATTTCAAGTCAGCTGCTTTTTACAAGTTTTAAATGAAAACAAACAAAAAATATTCATAATTAGTGGACTTAAAGAAGAATTTAATAAGAACAGAAAAATGTCTGGTGGTTAGAAATGTTCTTGAGGTAGGATACTCCAAATATTTATTTGCTAAGGAAAATACCATTAACATGAAAAACAAAATCAGCACAAGGCACTCATCCTATGACATTTCCACAGGCCTTAAATGTGGACATTGTAAGGAGTGGTAAGATGTAGTTTCAGAGCCACTCAGCAGCCAAGGAAACTGAACCAGGCTGGTTGCCTAGTTTTGTCAATGACTTTATGAATAGTGGAGACATAGCAAGTCTACCATCTTCCTAAATTTTGTGGATAAAGATGATAAACTGTCTTGCTAATTTTTCCTTATTCAAGTAAATTATAAAATGATTGAATCTATAATTGCAGTAGAAATTGTTGAATAAGAAACCTTTTCCAAGCTGATTTTGGTCATTTAATAATTTGGTGATATAATAAGAACGAGTCCTTTTTGCTTTTCTCTGCTGTCTTTGTGATTCTTCTCCCATTTTTAGTCATTCTAAACTAGTATTCATCTTTGAAAATCTTACATCTGTTAAATTCTTTCAATAGAAAATTGTTCCTCTTTGGCACTAATTTCTAAAGAGTATTTGTTTCTTATTTTAGAACTAATAAGAAAGGACACAGACCCAAAGGTTATCATATACCAATGAGGTGAATCAGGAAATATGACTGAAACGAGACCCAGTGTGACACAGCTGCCTCCAAAAAAACCTGTTAGTTCAGCAAAACACACATGGACAGCACTTTTCTGGTGCTGTCCTGAAAGCTGGACACTATTACAAGTGTTTTCTCTATGATGACAAATAAAAGGAATATTTGAAATGGGATGATGAAATCTTGGGTGACCTGTAAGAGATCATTGTGACAGCTGGAAGTGACAACTTACCTTTGCTTCTGAAACAACCCAAACTGGAAGAAGGTAAATCAGTGTATTCTAAATACACTGTCTAGCTATTGTTTCCCCTTGCCTTCCCAATTTATTTTACTGGCATATAAAAATGATTCAGAGAAACACAAGAGTAGCACAGTTAACATAAACCATTTTGGTGTTCTTGATTAATCCTTCAAAGACAGCCTGCCAGTCCAGTGTCAGGTCATGTTTTATTCAACCATTACGGTTAAAATGGCCTCAGCTACGTTGTTTTAATCACTGTTGAAGCTCAGATGCAGCAAGATGTGTGATATTAGTCATGGCTGACATACTGAATTTTTTTACTGAGCTTTACACTGTCAGAGTTTGGAAGTAGGTTGGAAACATCCTGAAGCTAAATGTGAATTCTGATTTCCTTTCCAAACTTTATCCAAATATACGTGACTCAATTCATGTATGTCATGAAATTCTGTGAAATCACTGAAAAATTTTGCATTTAGAATTCTTAACTATTTGAGTAAAATGGAACATAATACACTTAATTTTCAAAATTAGACAGGCTTACTCCTCACTGAACTAATGCAAATACCTATTTTAATTGTGGAAAGTAACATAACTTTCAACTCAACATGTAAAAACCAAGTAACTGATTTTAATACACGTTGACACAGAGGATATGAGGATATACCATGACTGGCTGTACAGAACTTGAGCACTTGAAAATTCACCATCTATTTCTTCATTACAGTTATTCAGATGGAATGAAACAATAATCTGATTTTGAAAATATGGTCAGTAAATAATAGCTCACAGAAGCTGAGCTGATTTAGTGATTCATTGCCACTGAAAGGGGTCCTTTCTGTGACTTTTTCTTCCACCTTGAACTCATTTCCCTGAGTTGATGCCAGAAGAACCTATCCCAAGAGATGATGAACCTTTTGATCTAAGCAGAAAATGATGCAGTTTCTTTTTTTTCTCAATTACTCCCTTCTCTTTTGGCATATGGAGCTGAGCTCAACCCTTGCAGTAAACCCTGCATGAAGTCAATGCAGCATCTAAGAGAAGGTAAAGTGGAGAAGACAAAAGTAACAGGATAGAACTGCATTCTTTGTTGGTGGTAAGCTACTAGATTTTCAGAGGGGACTGCCCTCAGTGTGAGTTCTGTGGGGCTTCTGGAACATAGTTTATTTCACATAGTTCTATGTGAAATCAGTGGAAATTTCCTAAAAGAAGAGTCTCATGCTCATTTATTTATAGTTAAAAGACAAAAGCCAGTGGGAATGAAGGCATCATGATTGCAACCTATATGAGAAATGCCTGTTTTTGAGCCAAACAAGTAAGGAAGCAGTGTATAAGGTGACTTGATGACTTACCTTAAAGGAGATCTCATACTGCTCTCCTCCCCATATTTCTAATCCCGGATCATAGCCTCCTAGCTCCCAAAACCATTTCCGATTAACAGCAAAAAGACCTCCAGCCATTACAGGAGACCTGAAGGATGGACAAAGCAAACTGTGAATGACAGGAAACATCGTGCCGTGCTTAAAAAACTGAGGAAATAAGCACTCTACATGGTCAAGCAGTAAGTTTGGACTGTGTGTGAGTGCCTATGTATGCATTTGTGTGAATGAAGGTGGTCTGGCTTCTACAACTGCAAAGCTATGGAAGGTCCAGATAGACATTTGTACGGTAAACAAACAATATTTACCTCTATTCACCCCTAGATGAGAAACAGACCATATGAGAGACACATAAGTAGCTATAGAGCATGGTAATGTAAAAACTCCATTTGAAAAAAAAAAATTGAAAAAAAAATCCATTTAGTACTAAATAAACCTATATGACAGAAAAAGAAAGGAAATCCAGAAGCCTGCCAAAGTGTTTACTGCTGCCACAGTGTTCCATGTGAAGTAATTCACATTTCAAGGTTAGTAAAAGTTTTCAGTTCATTTCAGTCTCATAGGTGCTGGCAAGAGAAAGGCAGAAATATGACAGGGGATGGCTACAGAGTAGCCTGGGAGCGAAACACCTGGTTTCTACAGTAGCATTTAAAACTCCTAAACTTTGTCCCATGGTGGTAACTTAACTCATAGGAAAATAATTTGCTATTTTTCCCATATTTCCATTTATTCCATGAATAAAACTGTGGAATTTACTTGAATTATCTAACTTTTCCACAGACAATATAGAAAACAGGTGAGATTATTTAAAGTTAGTGTTAGAGAACATTCATGAGATTAAAATAATAATTTAAATAATAAATAATTCATTTTAAATGAAAAAAATAATTCGTTTTAAATTTATAAGCAGGAATTTTATACTGGAAACCATGTGGGCTTGTTGTTGTTTTTTGGTTTTTTTCATTACCTAGAATACCGTGTTTCTAATACAGCAGATACACTGATGGATGTCAGGATTTAAATGTTACTCACTGATTGCCTGAAGTTGTGATGGAAGGAGGATAAAAGGGATCTACACTGAATAGTGAGGAGAAAACAGGCTGACAGAAGTCCAGCACAACTGTTAAATCACTGCAGGTTAGCACTCACATAATGAGTTTTAGAGCAAGAAGATAGAAGGAAAACATTACTGTCGATACCTGGTCAGTAGAAGAAAAGACACAAAACTCTCCCTACGTAAGAGGGACATGGATGGCTTCTGGGTGGTGCTTCCTTACTGGAGAACAGACATGAAACTGGATGTTTCATGCAGCTTTGCAACACTGCAGCCCCTGGGGGACAATTCATCTAAGGGCATTTTTATTCTGAATTACTACTGGTGGTTTGTTTGGGGCTACAGAAGCAGATGCTACCACCTCCAAAGATCTGACCAGTAAATTAGAACTTCTCCTTTTGCCACTGGTTTAGGATTTGGCACTGAACTCAGGGCTGGTAGGTATCACAGGAATCCACGTGTACGTTATAAGTTCATTGAAGAGGATAAACAAGGGAACAACATTCTGCCATATTTTCTCTGCTTTAACACTTTTTGTATTACTAGCTTTTATCCAAGCCAGAGGAGAAGATTAAATAGCAAGCAGACAGCTGAGTGGCCATTGCCACCACTAGAGTGCCAGAAAATCCTCACATGCATGAATGTTAGAAAATGATCCTCTCTGTGGTAACAAAAAACATTACAGATATTTTGCCTTTCACTTCTGTAAGATAGTTTAAAAACTATACATATATATAAGATTATGTCTGATACTAAACTACTGATTTTTAACAAAAAGGGAACTCTGCTTTTAACAGACTATTTGTACTTTCCTTTAGAGATTATATTTTTTAAAGCACAGAGAAACTTTGTGAAACTAAGCTGCAAGGCCATGCACTGTAAAATACACCGAATGTAACACTTTTTTACTTTTACTGACATTTCAGACCTCAAATGTTGACTGCTCTTTTCATATATGAATAAATTCAGTGGAGATTTTATTAGAAAGCTTCCCCTGGAGATTCTGACTACTGCAATACATTTTCAATTCCTGTTGAAGTAAATCTAATTGCAACATGCCCTTTGTCACTTCAGGTTCTAAACAATCAAAACACAATGTCCTTTTATGAAGATGGACTTGTATGGAGAATGCTTGTAGCTAAATCTTTACTGGCAGAAGAAGTGAGGTTCCAGAGATCACTGAGGAATTGAAGGTTTTCTCTAATTCTCTTACATACATCTTTCCTGAGCATTTCTCTTGAAATGGTGAATGACCTATCAAAAAGACAATACTCACAAATGAATCAGATAGAAAAATTAGAGACTTAAAATTGCAAAATAATTGGCAGATAGCTACAAATGATATTTTATAACAGATTTGTTTTCAAATGTTCATATGAGTTCAGAACACTTATTGCAATTAACAAAACTATCAAACAATGACTGGAACAGCAGCAAGCTCATGTTTCTTGCACTTACTTAAAAAAAAAAAAAAAAGAAAAGAGAAAGAAAAAAGGCATTTTGTGTAATGTTCATAGAATCATAGACTTTTAGGTTGGAAGGGCCCTCAAGGATCATCTGGTCCAGTCCTTGTTATATTATTGTTTATATGACGTCTCAGCACCCCGTCAAGATCAGACTAAAAACTTTACAAAGTGGGGGAATCCACCACTTTCCCTGGAAAACCATTCTAATATCTGACTGTGCTCAAACCCATTCTCTTTTATTCCACATGTTCTGACTTTTGTTGCTTTGCAGGAAGAGTGATGGAGAAGACAAACAAGATGCCTTTCTGGTTTTCACTGGAGTGGGGTGAGCAGTAAACTGATTGAAACTGAGCACTTGGCACAGGATATGGATCCAACTGCATGCCACAAGCACCTGATGCTGAACAGGCCGTAAATTGTCTCCAAAATATGGAGATAGGAAACCAGTCCTACAGTCAGGACTAATACGAAATGTCCTGTTGTAGTCAGTAGGATCACTCACACAGATAAGAACTGCTCTGGGCCCAAAAGAGAATTAATCTTTTGTTTAATGGCTTCCATATAGAAATGTCAAGTACAAAGCTATGTTTGTAGAAGCCATTTTTTGTGAAACATTCTACTCAAACACTTAAAAATCAAAATTGAGCTACTGTAGCATACTATTATATGAGTAATTACAGTGAAAAGCTGCAAAATCCTTATAGTCAACACCTTAAAAGGACAAAGACTCCCAGATCATCAGAAAAGCTGGAAAGGCTAAGATTACCGAATTTAAAAATAGTTCTAAAAATCTCCCACGTGAGAAATACTGCACAGACTCACTGACTGTATCCAAAAGAACAATATTGCTAGGCAGCTGATCCAAAATTGGCCCAAGAGGTCACAGATTCTTGCACTAAGATGGAAGATGAGTTTGATTTAGTGAAACTAGAAAAAAACCAAACTCAGAACACTCTACCTCAACACGAGCCAGTGAAGAATTTTGTAAATTATCATCATTTACCTGTACAGGAAGAAAAGAGAGAAACTGAGTTTTCAAGGTAAGACAAAATACGCCACAAACTTAAAAGGAGTGTGAAGTTACTTGCATTAGAAATCACTGTGGCATATTGCAAAAAAACTGCAAAGAAGGGTTTGTAATAATTACATTGCAAGAGTGATTTATATACTGGACCTGAAGGACTCATGAAGATGTGAAAAGAGGAGTTTTGACAGCATGCAGAAAGACACTTAGGAAATCAGCTATGCTAGATGGAATGTGCAGAAGGTATATTGATATTGAGACTGGAAGGTGCTCAATGACACCTATTTAGTGTCATGTCAGTAGGTGAACATACATGTGATCTATTATTCAACATAAAGAAAATATTACACTGTGCACTGATCATTGTTGAATTGAGATGCTGCATACTAGGGCACCTTGGAAAGGATGATAGGGATCACCTCCCTGGAGGAGCTAAAATTCAGTCACTGTAATCATACCCAGTGAATGGCATATTGCACTATGCATCTCTCTATAATCCAGACTGATTTAAGGCTCTGTGCAGAACTACTGAAGAGAAAAAGATGAATGCTGAATAGATGTGTGCACCTCATGCAAGACATGTTAGACAAACTGACCTTCAGTGCCAAACCAAGTGGCACACAGTACAAAAACTGGAGTACGTGTCAGCCCACATCAGGAGGGCCCAACAACACTGAGCCAGCCCTCTTGGCGCTGTTGAATCACGGATGTGGCAGATGAAGGAAGGGGACCATGTTGCTGCTGGCACAGTGGCAGCCCCAGAAACGACTGGAGACCTGGGGCTGAGCTTGCCCACTTTTTATAGTGAATTTCAGTATCTTGTTAATCAAGGAGTATGCCCCTGCATCCTGATGATACCACGTGAAGGCACCTCAGAGGAGTGAATAAATTCAAATACCTTATTTCAGTGGTTACTGTTCCTGGTGCTCTCTGCAGTCATTCCTGTTACTGGACAAAAGCTTCTTAAAGTAAAGAGCAGAAGCCAACACTAATCCTAGATAATAAAATATAATAATAAAAGATTCTAATAAAATGAAAAATGAAAATCTATATACATGTAATGTTAGAAACAGACTTGGTCACTGTTATGGTTCATAACTATTATTTCAAATTTTGTGATGATGTGTATTAGCCACTGCTCATATACGTCACACAAATTGCAAAAGGTAACTGGTTTTATGGTTTAAGCAAATTATAATGATTTATTTCAGGGAAAAAATGAAAACGTTGAAAAGAGAAGTTTCTAATGGGAGGAAAAGTTTCAAGAGGAAAGGTTTTTAAAGAGTCACTTTGAGAAAAGGCCTATCAAGAGAAGAATAGAGAGCAATTAGGTTTTTCACCCTCCATCCCTAGTGGCTGTCCCTCACAGGGGGTCTCTGTCTCTTGCTGGGGGCAGAACCTGCTGCTCCAGCTCTTGGTGCTGATTCTGCTCCTGATGCTGCTGCTTCAGCTGTCGCTGCAGATGCTCCTGCCTTTCCCTTTTTCCTCTGGCTTTTTATATAGTAAAAAGTTCTTTCTTTCCATTAATTATTGCCAGAGGGTTGCAATTGATGACATGGGACCTTCCTTTTGGTATTCAGGTCTTTTCCTGGAATTCTGTTGTATTTGCTGTCATTTTGTGTTAGCTATCTGGACAGCATAATTAGCATTGTATCTTTTTTAGTCCTGACGAGATTTACTGGTGGAGTCAGGTTTTGATCCATATTAAACAGTGTAAACAGAAACGGGACCAGGCTTTTTTGTTGATTCACATTTTAAAAGGGTAAACTAAGCCGGGGAGCCAGAGAGATACTAACGGAAATAAGTTTTGCTACAGTTTAACCGGGACGGTTGGGGTGGGGAGAAAATGTGTTGATGGAAAATAGCTTTGATATATTTTTAAAAGATTAGAGAAATGCTGGATCGAGAGACAACTTCATACTTTCAATGTGCCCACATCAGTCACTTGCATGAAATGAAGTTAATGTAGAGATAAAAGAAAATGAAATTAAGATGAGTTGATTGAATGGCAAGAAAGTGAGATAGATTAATAAAAAGATGACAAAAAAAAAAAAGGACTTAAAGTTTGCTCCAGCTAATGATAAATTGAGAGACGGATTCTCTGCCACGGACTGAAAAAGATGTTGATATAGCTGAAATGAATATGGGTTGGACTTACTGATTTTTTTTCAAGAAGTAAAATAAAAAGTGAAATGTTTTACATACTTAACCTTTAGAGCAAATGTTTTAAAATAGATTTCGAAACATACTGACTTTTTTACATATGATGTTTCTGTAAGGTACTGTTTTCTTTTTTCTTTTATCCATTCTAATAACACAAGTAATTTCCATGTTCACAAAATCATCAATATTTGAAAACCTGCATGCATGACATTAACCTATGGGATTTGCTCTTTTGTTTTTTCCTCAAGAACAAGTGTCCAGTCTTCTGAACAACTTTTCCCCTTCGTGATTTGTGCTTCTGTCTGCACCAAATGGTGACACAGGTCTTGCAAACTACTGCAGTCCTGATGTCTGCAACATTACTGGTCTAAAAACAGAATCTCAAAATATGTGGCAGATTGACCAGGGAAAAGATCCGTCTTAAAATTGATTTGCTCCCCATAAAAACTGTCTCCAGCCCAGCATTTATTTGCTGTACTTTCAAGGCTGTCACCAAAACATGCTATAAACTATCAGCTGTTTTTTTTTTCTCTGTTAATGTTTGTAACTCTGAAGTTCTGCTTGTTTATGGTAAGATACCCCAGCAATTCTCACAAAGCAAATGGAAGCTACCCACACAAATTCTAATTTGTAGAGCTGTATCCCACAATACAGACTCCTATATATATATATACAGTTGGTTTCAGTAATCTGTATTCACTTACTAAACTGCTGTATAATTTTAATGTCACTCTTAAGCAGTTAGGATATTCTTATGTTAACTTTTCTTTGCTATATCTCTCTAATGAGTTGTTTGCAAGCCCCATCATATGTTGGCAGATTTAATATAAACACACTGTCTCCATCTAACCTACAATAAATCAATAAATACCCTTGCATGGTTTGTACAATTCTATTCCCTGGAATTCAATCAACTATTTTAAAGTGATAATTTAATTGTGAGCTATCTGTCCTTTAGGAGGCATAGTATTAGAATTTTACCCATGTTTATTTCTGTGCTAAATGTTTTTCTGATTTTTTCCCAAAACAATCTCTAGCATACTGAGTCTAAAAGAGCACTCACCAATAGGCTGGCACAAAATTACTAACTTTGCAATGATAAATATCTTGCATTTCAGGCAGTTCCATTTCATTTCTAGTCAAAAGCTGACAACAAAATAATCACATCTTTAAGAGAAGATTTGCATTCAGATTTAACAGAGTTCCATTATGATTTAACTTCAAGTAATATCTTTCCAGGACAACTCACACCTGTCAAATGCTAATGTAGCAGAAGAGCAGGTATGTACCCAACAGTACCCACTAGTGACAGTAGCTGCTTGTGACAGTTTGTGACAAAGTCCCACAAACTCTTCCTGACTTTCCCCTACTTCCCAGAATAAAAGGCACCATTATGCAGGATGGAAATCAGAGCTGATTTACTTTGCCTTGCACTTTTGCAGCCTGCCTCCCAACATCATCAAGAGTTGCTCTCCTAAAATTGTCTTTTGATACCAAACGTGGCAGTTTTTTAATGAACATCAGAGTTCAAAAAGTTTTGATAAAAATTTGCATTCTTTTGGGGTTATGACCGGTTGTTTTCATTTTATGAAACCTGTTTAAGTGGCATTATACTTGTGTCACTCACTTGAAGTATAAATTCTTGGCATTTAAGGAAATACTCTTACAAGTATGAAAAAGAAAGAAAAAAGAAGCAGGCTTTGTTTTAATGTAACCTATCAGTTTAAATCATCATTGTGCTGAAACATTTAGCATCCAAGTTTTGTTACTTAAAATACTCCCAAAGCATTACAAGATTAAATTTAATTTTTTAAAGTAGACTTTTGTTTGGAAATATTAAGACAAAATCCTACTATCCAGTGGACAGTCTGCAAGTAGCGGCAGAGAATCAGCTACAAAGCTCTAAAAGCATTCAAAGCTCAGTTTATAAAATTTTTCACTGTGATTTCATCACATGGCTTCTTTGCATATTTTGCATATTTTTCTAAGCAAAATTCATTGAAAAAAATCATACTGTAAATGCGATGAGCCCTTATGTGGGTAATGATGCTGAGGCCTACTTAGCGTTCCCTCATGTATTTAGAAAATTAATGAAGCTGTAGAAGTTGTCAATCAGTTGGATAGAGATGGAAGACACTAAAGAGAAGACTTCCCATTCACATGATTACCTCTCATAATCCAAGGGAAATCTATCTGAATTATTGCTAAAGGAGATCTACAGGACTCAAACTAAAGGGATGGATCAGCAGAAATCATCACTGTGAAGCAAAAAGAAAATGAATGCTTCTGGATGCTGAAAGCATCAGGATGCTGGTGGCCTTCTTGGCCACCTGGGCACACTTCTGGCTCACATTCAGCTGTTGATCAATACCTCTAGGTCCTTTTCTGCCTGGTAGCTTTCCAGCCACTCCTCCCCAAGGCTGTAGCATTGCACGGGGTTGTTATGACCAAAGTGCAGGACACTACACTTGGCCTTGTTAAACCTCATGTTATTGGCCTTAGCCCAGTGATCCAGCCTGTCCAGGTCCCTCTGCTGAGCCTTCCTACCCTCAAGCAGATCAACACTCTCGTACAGCTTAGTGTTGTCTGCAAACGTACTGAGGAAGCTCTCAATCCCCTCATCTAGATCACTGTAAAGATATTGAACAAGACTGGCCCTGGGGACTGGATTGGATTGAACTCCACTGACTACAACTCTCTGGCCCTGTCATGTAGCCAGTTTTTTACCCAATAAAGAGTATACATGTCTATGCCATCAGCCAGCAGCTTCACTAGGAGAATGCTGTGGGAGATGGTGTCAAAGGCTTTACTAAAGTCCACGTAGACAAAGTCCACAACCTTTCCCTTGTCCACTAGGCAGGTCGCTTGTTCTGGTCAAGCAGGATCTGTTTTTCCTAAACCCATGCTGTCTGGGCCTGATCCTCTGACTGTCCTGAACTTGACATGTGAATGCACTCAAGGTCAACCTCTCCATAATTTTTCCAGGCACTGAGGTCAGCCTGACAGGCCTGTAGTTCTCCACATCCTCCTTCTGACTCTTATGGGTGTCACAGTGGCAAGCCTCCAGTCATCTGGGACCTCCCCTGTTAACCAAGACTGTTGGTAAATGATGGAGAGAGGCTTGGTGAGCTCCTCTGCCAGCTCCCATGTTGCAATTTGTGCAGCACTGAATGGTTTAGGTGAGCAAATGTGACGTTAGTACTGAAGAAAACAGCAAAGGGCATTTCACTGGGTTTTCTTTTTTTTCATTCATCCTGCCATCCCCAAGCCAGATCAGAGTGAATAGTGAAGGCCATTTCCACAGCATTTCTGAGTGGCAAATATTTAAAAAAAAAAAAAAAAAAAAGTATAAAGCTACAATAACCTGCTTCTGATTCATTAGCAAAATCTTTCAGAATGCTGCTGCCCAGCACACCGATGGACTCAGCTTTTCTTTACAAACTTCACACTGCCTGTAGTGACTCTGATTCAAGCAGACAGAGCCCTCACACCTGGCTAAGTGGATGAATCACAGTTAATGACAGTTACTGATGTGGCCTGTGATCTGCTGTGGAGCTGAGGATGTGGACGAATACAATTTCTTTGATCAGCCCTTCAGTATCATGCCAGCAACTGTCCCCACTCTACTCTCATGCGCACACGCTGCTTCAAAGGCAGGTGGGACATGGAGACACAAGGTAATTTTCATATTTCATTTATGTCTGTCTTTGGGGATTAAAGCAGAAGCCTGAAATGATTACATGCTCACAGGGAGGAAGACTGGAGTCTGTTTAGCCATGCCATAGCTACAAAAAGCAGGTTACTCATTTGCCAGTGGTGACGGATTTAAAGAACATTATCATTAAGTTATGAGCAGGCAAAAAACCCCAAAAGATGCCTAAAGAGTCATATATGCAGTCAAAGGTATTCTGGGGTCCTGGAACCATGCTCCATGATGCATCATTGGTATTTACTAAAGCTGTATAATTTGCTATGTTACGCTTTTATGGAAGCTAATGGAGAGACATGCACTTAGCTACAACAAAATTAGATTTCTCCTTGTCTGCAGCAGAGGCACACCAATCTTTCCTTGTAAAAACTGTGGAACAATGAAAGCAGTTTTTCAGAAATGGAACTGACAGGAAAACACTGGAAAGCACTTCACAATGAAGAATGAAGGAGCTGAAAACTGATGAGGTTGAGCACTTTATTGTCCCATGACAGCATCTGCTTTTAATTTGATTTTGTTGCAAAGATGGGCTGGCAGGGCTGTGGAAACCCAGGGAAATGAACCTTCCTGTTTTATCATCATAGTAAATCACATTAAAAAAAATTAATCTCAATTTGATAATAAAAATAAAATGGAAGTCTGGTGTAGGGATAGCTTTCAACATTTGCATAAACTCATTCACTCCGTACTAAAAGTGCATGGAAATGTGCCTTAGCAATAATGTCCTAGAGAGAGAATATCTACAATGTGGTCTATGGGAGATTAATATTTTTGAGGTTTTCAACAGTAAAGCTGTCAGGAATTGCAAACAAATAACCACTAGCTTATTTTATTTCCTCAAAAAAGAGGAATTTACTGTTTTGCTTTCTGAAGTTGGATGTGAACTGGTTGTTTTAAAAAATAATGTAATAGACAGTTTTCATTAACTGTTGGTAAAATGTTGAGATGGCAAGAGTTGCTGACTGCTGCTATGAATGCCCACTTTTGTTAGAAACTCCTTCAGCTATGTGAACACTGGCATGCAGCTTAGAGGAAAATGGTCTATCCCAGTAGAAATATCACACTGGCTTTTATTCTAAATATAAGTGATTATTTACGTAAGTGTCACAAGTACACACATTTCACTATTTACTGATAAACATTAACATCTAGACATGAAGCACTAGAAACGTGTATGACTGAATATATGATTCTGCTTCCAACCAATGTGACTTGCAAACCTGCAGCTGGGTCTTTGGATGGTATAAGTGCATGAAGAATACAGAGCCAACGAATTTACACTGCTGTACATGAACTCTAGACTTGATCTTGAAGGCATATAAGGATAATGAATTTGTCACAGAGTTCTGCTAATTTGTACAGGCCATCCATGCAAACTATTCTGAACAAACCCCATTGATCTCAGAGATGGAAATGAGAATTTCTATGAAGTGTAAATGCCCACACAGAAGAGTATCTCCATCCAACCTCTCTGACCCAAGGAGTTCCACACTAAAACTTTCATATATCCAGAAAGTACAAGATTATTTCTGAGAACAAAAAGCTGAAAGGGACTTCTGGGAGTAATTCAAAGGCAGAATAATGGCAGTTCTCAGAAGTAATCCTGCCTCATGTCGAATAGGGCTGGACCAATAGGGTTGGTTTCTGAGTCTGATAAGAGACCACAGCTGCCATGCAGAGGCTTTCTCTCTCCTGGACCCAAAGGCTCACATTGCCCAGCTATTATCCCACTGTTTCTCCCTTGACAGCACAAGGATCAGGAGGGGTTACCCTAATCTATAAATATCTATAATGAAAACTGCAAGGAAAAATTGAGAACTGAAAAGAGTAATGTGTAAGCACTGCAATTGCATTAGCTCAAATCCCAAGTCTCTTGTCTGGACTCATGTCCAGGAAATACTATTTGTTTGCATATATACCCTATATACCATATACTAATATATACCTATATATATACTAATATGCTAATATATACTAATATATATGGTATATATACCATATACTAACGGTATATGGATAAAGTAAATCATACAGTTATTCTAACAAACTTCTGAGGAGATGGAGAAAGTTGGGACAATGAGTCATCCCTGATTCATTAAAAAAAAAATTGCTATTGAAAGCCCTATCACTTCAGAAATAAATTAGAAAGCATGCAAAAGGCATATCAAATTCTAAAGTGGCAGGAAGGTAAACCAGACGGTAACAAAGACTCTTGGAACTGACCTATAAAGGCTTTCTTGTTAAGCATTTACAAAAAAACCCCAACAATGCAAACCTGACAGAACCCAACACATACACACAAACAGAAATAAAGCAAATCCTTAATAACAAATAATCAGAATAATCTTTGCTAGAAATAGCAACTACCAGCCTCAATGAAACTGTCATTTCATCTGATCTCCTCCATCACAGTCCCATTCACTACCACAAACAAACAGGCTTTATAGTGCCTAGATGGTTACTGACAGATGGTCTCATTAAGTAGATGACATTCATAGGATGCAATTGGTAATACTGTTATCATTTTACAGACTACACAAAGAGTCCTCAGTGCTTCTGATCCAAAAGGTTTCTTAGCTCCACATGGACATATTTGAAATGCAGATTCAAAGAGGATTGTCAGTATCTCTTTGAAGGCTAAGCTCTGAGGTCTACACCCTGCTTGTCAGGCTTGAATATGGAGCCTGATCTTGGAAGGGGAAAGTGGAGCAGGGTAAAAGATCCAAACTGTAACCCGTGATCAGCGTCATCATACGGATCGGCTTCACACCTCAAATAATTTGTTTTCCCTAGAGAGTCAAACTGCTCCATCTGCTCAGAACCTTCTCACCACGGGACACCACTTAAACGCTGCAGCCACTTAAATCACCTCTGTTTGTATTGTAATCTACCCTTAATCTCTGAGATTATTGTCTGTCATTTAGTGACAATGGCCAGGATCAGCGTAGATTATGCTAAACAAATAGAAGCTCTTTGCTTTTGAGGGATGGAAGTCTTCTGATAAGAGGACTGCTTGAGTCTACACTAACTGGAATCTCATTTCTTTTTGATCTCTTGATTTGAGTCCCCTGACCATCCGTTCTGAATGCATCCTTGTTCATTCCCCAACTTCCCCCATAGGAAACTGCCAGCTCCCCTGAAAGGAGGGAGCTCTCAGGAGATGCTTCTCCCTGCAGCTAAAGCAAGCTGACAGCATGCATTTCATACCCTTCACTTAGAGCAGTCCTTCCTTTATTTTCATAAGTAGAAATATTCCCTGACACGGGAATTATGATGCAATAAACAGTGCAGATAATGAATCTGAATACTTTGCAAATAAATAAATTTTCAAACAATTAATCTCTAGCTAGCAGAAGTGAAGACAGCCCATACAAACGGTAGGGAATCACAGTAATTAGGTCAGTCTGACACTCGTTGTCCTGCATGTGTGAAAGTATTTACCTGAAAAGTTATACAAAGCCCATAACTAAACGTGACACACAGAGTAAATTGTTGGCTGTCATTATCAGTAATAAAAGAGTTGTAGTTTCAAAGCAGCTGCTGTTGGACTCAGACATATTCTGCTGTCAAGACAATAACATTAATGAAAGATTTAAAGGAAGACTTTTATGCACAATCCTTCTCAGACACACAGTTAAATACAAACTGCAGAACACTAGTAAGAACACTATAAAACACAGAATTGCAGGTCAAAGATTGAAAGGATTAGCATTGACAGAATCACTTTTATAGCTTCCTTTCTGAAGCTATACACAAGATGCTATTCTTCTAAAAGCTATGCTTATAAATAAAGTTTAACAGAACACTGCAAATATTTTCCCCTCATAACTATACTTTAAAAGCAGAACCATGTCTCCACTGCAATTACAGAAGATGCTATTTCATTAACTACTAATAGTAGAAGTAAGTGGGAAAGGAAAGAAGCCAAAGGGAAAAAATCTGCTTCCAAGTATTGCTAGAAGAACCCCATTCATAATAGAGTCTGCTGTTCAGTGATGAGGCTTAATCTCTCAATGGAGGCAGAAAAGCAATACACTAACAAATAGGCTGTGTTTTGGGGTCAGGTGAAGTGGATTCCTGACAACACCCTTCTATCACTTGAAGATAGAACTATTCCTGAAGGCCTTCCAGATAAAATTTCTTGACAAAGAGTAATATCAGGAAAGAAAGACTCAGGACATTTTCTTAGAAGAAGAATGAGCTTCACTGAGGTCAGCATTTTGTCTTTGCTGCTTCTCTTTCCAGAGCAGGGACAGCAGCTTCAAGCAAATCCGACACAGCATGCTCTACATTAGCAGTCATCTCCCTCCATACATCACCCTGTCTGTACTAATACCCTTTAGATACCTTCCCATTAGTCTGGAGTGGTTCATACCCTTATATTTCCCAAGGAGAAAACTCAGAGCATTCCAGCTCCCCATATAGAAGCAACATACAAAAAAACCTTCTTCCTGGTGTCACAGGGGAGGGATTCACCTTGAGATTTGATTTCACTTGCTGTATGATTTATTAAATCAGAGAGCAATGAAGCAAGAGATGCACTGCCTGTTTGGGGTTCAGTTTTCAAAGCCAACTGCTGTAGGGCACAGACGCTCATTCCCAACTGTATAGGTGCTGTCTGATGTAATGACTAAGGAGAAAATTAAGAAACAGTGAAAAAAAGACTTCATATTTATTGCTTTGGTAACTTGAAGAAATTTGATAGTACACAGTAGGTGCCAGCAAAAGATCCACATATGCTTTCCTATTTGTTCTTCAAGATCAACACATTATTTGTTGTGTGCTATAACAAATGTGGGTGCCAGCACCCCTTCCAAATGAGTAATATCAGGTTCCACACACTCCTACTGCCATGAGCAATGCTGTCCACATAATGAACACTACACAACTGAGTCAATATTCCTACTACAGATCTCAATATCTCTGTGGAATAATGAAGCTCACTCCACTGTCAAGATAAGTTCAGAGCTTGTGTGTATCTATTTCATTATCAAGACAAAAACCAGCAGCCTTTCAGCAAGATTTTGAGCAAGAAATATGTATCATATTCTTGACAAATAGTATAGTAGTCCCATTTCAGAGAAAGGAATATAGTTAAGAACATTTTTCTTTTTGCATGAAAGATTTTGAGTTTAGTTTTCCAGTAAGAGTTCTATCAATGAAACAGCTGATCTGTGCTCTAGGTGGAGATTAGTGTGAGATCTTTTAAATATATTTTCTAATAAGAAATGAGCATGCAATCTATTGCAGCAAGTAGCAAAACAGAAAACCAATCCATCTCCAGGAAATGCATAGCTTGTCTGCTCCTGTAAGTAATCCTTCGATATATCAGTTCTTGCTAAAAATGTTTGCTTAGAAGTTGGTACATGAGGAAGGCTTTCCTCAGTCACTGAACTGTTTTAGCTGGGCTTGTCTTCTACAGCCTCAGTGCAATTAGACATTCTGCATTCATGCCTGGCTAGCCTGTGCTGAAAACACATTATTTTAAGTAGCAGTATTTTTAAATGGTAAGAATTAAAGTACTTACCTAGAATACCAAATTAAATGTTTTCAGGGCTGTTGTGCAGGAAGCTAGATTTAGAAACCTGTAACTCTTAATGTGCAAAATAAAACTGTTTCTAGCTAAACATCTTTTTGTGAGCTTCACAAACTAGCTTTTTCACAAAAGGTTTTATTGCAATGTTGTATTTCTCTTTTAGGAAACAAACCCATAAATGAAGTGTTTCAGTGGACTAAGAATGCTCCTTCTCACATCTCAGTCACTGGATTAATCTTCTTGATGGAGATGAAGAGTTCAAAAATCACCAAGCACTGTTTTTCATCCATGGAAATTTTTTTCATAGCAAAAGAAATAGATGAGTACAAGTAAACCACAACCACTGCACCACTGAAGCACTCCTTAAAATATAGCACTCCTTAAAATACTAAGGGCTGATGAACTGGATTGTTTTCTCCTTTCTATGCAAGCCTCACTATACAAACAAAGCTGGGGACAATGCTACAACTTTTATAAAAACCTGTCCCAGTCCCCATGTAGACAATCACCAGTGCATTTTTAATGATGGTTTCCATATCAGAAAACATATGATGTCCTTCCTCACCCAAAGTAATTCAATTAACCTGCCTCTTGCATGTCCCAAAGTATTGAGTACTACACAAATTCTCCTCCTCACTCCCTGGATCAGATATGCAAATCACTGGGGAAATTTCCACATCTACTGTACCTGACAAAGTAGTCCTAGGAGCAGACCCAGAACACCATTCTCAGATATGCTGCACCCAGCAATATCATTTGCACGTGCACTGATGTGCTAAATCTCAAGGGTTCTGGTAGCTTCAAATCAGAACTGTGGAATAACTTCAGTTTTGGAAGGACCTGGGGAAGCCACCGTCACAACCTTATTCTAAAGCAACTTCTTCCTGGCTCACTTCTGCTTGTTGTTATTGTCAGAGTGTGTTGACCCTACCTCCAGGGCAGGAAAGTATGTCTGCAAGGGGCAGTCAGATGGATGACTTCCAGTTTTCCCTTGGAGAATACCAGCTGGAATGTCCCTGGAGCCAAATCTGACAACACACCTGCAGGTAGTGAATATGGACAGATGGCCAGTTTGGCTTTAAGCCTGTCCTCCAGGATGTTCTACTCTGTAATCAAGGTAACTTCTGATAATAATAAAACATAATAACTCTAACAAAATACTTGGGATTTTTACCAAGATTTCTGAAACTTCTCATTTTCTTTAACATCGACATTTGCTTTCACAAATCTCAAATTTAAAATATTTTGCTTGTGGAAATCAGATTCTTTTTAGACTTACAGAATACTTGCATGCACTTTTCTCTTAGTACCTTTGTCACTTGAAATAATTCCATTATTAATATTTTGAAATTTATCTTAATATCTTTTTTATCTATAGATAAAAAGTTCTGTATTCTGAGCTGTATTTGTCATGACCAGTCAACTGTATCACTTGGTATGATACTGCTGTATCTCCTTGCTTCAGTGTAAATATACAGCTGCTATTTGCTTTTCAATAAAGCCTCTACATAGAAAGCTGAAATATAATTTCCATGCATTTTTGAGATAACAAAGCTATATATACATCAACTGAAGACAAACTGAAAAGGGTTATAGCTGACACAAAATATTGGTGGAATTTATTTTTCTTATTTCTTTAAGACTAACTCCTAAATGACAAAAAATATTAAGTGCTTGATGGTTTTATTTCTCATGAAAGGCTAATTAATCAGTTAATTTAAAGTAGTTAACTTAAAAAGATGTTTAAGTGCTGAAGTGCTGAAGGTCTATTGTGCGTTAGCAAAACTTGGTCTCAGTAGTTCTCTGTGGACACTTCTATTTAAATTTATCACTTTTGTCACTATGGCGTACTGAGTTTAATGTGAGATAGTTTACAGAGAATTGGATGGTTGGCAAATTTGTGACAAATTCAAAAGCATACAGGTGCAAAAAGTGTAGGCACTGCCAGTGACGGCCAGCAATAAGGAGCACAGCCCTATATTCCAGTGGGAAAGTGCTATTTCTTTCCTCTGGATACCAGTATAATAATGGTTTAAAAACTTCCAATATATTCAAATCCAGAATGCCTAAGTCTTTTTTTGAAGACAGGAAGGAGAGATTTGCAATAATTCAATTGAATTTTGCTGTTTCTACCTTTGCCATATGCCTCTGACATTTGTTCTGTGCTTCATATATTAAATTCAGTATTAATATTTTTGAAATTCAGTGGGATGCCATCGTAACATATTCAGTAAAGTTTGTGACACAAACAAAGGCTTTTAAGAAAGATCTTTAAAAGGGGTAATTCCTTTTTATTAAGTGCTCCTTGTTTTAAAACTTTCTTAAAACTTTGGTTCCATCCCAAGAAGAAGTGTGTCCATTACCTTTCAGAGACTTTCAAGGGTTCGTTGTAGCCAGCGGCCACCTGACACAAGTATTTGTCTTCCAAAAGAAAAACCAAAGAGAGTTCACCTGGCATTGATGAAAGGACCAGCAGCAAAGCCTATTTCTTGCACATAGATCAGTCACAACAAAAACAGGTTATGTGTTCCTCATACCTGATAGCACCTTTTGCCATAGAATAGAGGTTCATGATGACTGCCAGGAGCAGCAATGCATTCTAAACTAAGCTAATCAGCCATACTGAAAGGAAACCAACTGGCAATATTCTGACTTACCATGAGACAAATATCAAAGCAACTAGATACTTAATCAAAAGTTTACCAAGCTCACAATCCTGAAATGTCATTTCTCTTTTTAGCAAAACATAGATCCAGTAAGAAAAGCTGTAGATCAATCGCTAGATAAATATTCTCATTATTATCTTGGTGAGAACTAAATTAATTTCAACTTCCAAAAAAGGTGAGGCATGGGAAAAGAACAAAGTGTTTAACACGTGGAGATAGGGCCTGCCTTTTCATTTCTCTTAGCAGTGAGACACATGTAGGACAGATTACATTTCAGTATTAGTTTAGCTCCGTTTTTTTTGTACCTTGAGACGTTTAACTTTTGTTATTAACTTGACCAAGACCAGGATGTATTTTCTAGAGTTTCCGAGCCCTGACTTGCAGGTTCCTGTGAACTATAGCTGGTATTTTAAACTGCTGCTGAATTAATACGAAAGCAGTGCATACATAATTGGTCTTTTAACTGTTGCTTAACAGCAACAGTTTTTTTTTCCTGTCTTTTAACTGTTGCTTAACTAACTCCAGAGACCCTATCTGGCTTAGCAGCAGCAGTGCTAACAATTCTGAAACAAGGAATATCAAATGTGCAGAAAGGAAGCTGTCATGAAGATCCCCAGGGGTCTGTTTTAGCTGGCAAATCTGACAGCACATTAGTTACCAGCCCTGCCTGTGGCAATGCAATGAGCTACCACTGCTCCAGCTAAGGGTGGAGCATTTACAGATTTTTTTGGAGTCCCACCAAGAGAACCTCCAGTACAGTACATTCTTCAGACTTACACATCTAATTCTGAAAAATGGGTACAGGATTCGTATCATCTCTGGAAGGATGTGCATACTGTTAACACTACTCTTACAGGGACAGAAACCAGAGACAAAAAGAAAGGCTCAGAAAGGTGTAATTCTCCAAAGTAAATACTACCAGACTCTGACCCTACAGCTAACACCAAGTGTATTTAAACAAGTAGTAAATATACAGTATCTCTCAGGATGTACTTTGAATATCCCTTTCACACTTCCAGCTGGAAGTATTTACTTCCTAAAATCTTGCTCACTATTAATATAAACTAAACTATGCTTTTCAGAAATTTCAGAATAATTAACTGCTATAATTATTCCCCTAAAACGCATTGTATTTTCCATACTATTACACAGGCAAAACACAATACAAAAATTAAATTACAAAAAGAAAATTAATGTGTTTACATGAGCCTTTTAATAAAACATCTGAGTTAAAGTGATGCTACCAAGGAGTTTAGAGTCAATATAACTTTTAACTTGGATACATGATTTACATGATTTGTCTCTCTTTACACCCCCACCCCCCCCCCCCTCGTAATCAATAGTTTAAATGTAGAGATATTAAATATTAGTTATATCAGGAAGAATCAAATAGCTCAGAACACTCCTCCTCCTGACATACAGGACCTATCCAAAATAATTTTCACTTCTGCCTATGGCTTTACAAGAGCTATTCCCAGTGCCATGCTATCAGCGATGTTGTTGCAAATAAGAAAGTAAACAAAAAAGCTATGTTAATTTCAGGCTGCATTAGAAATGGAAGTGGAAAAAGGTCAACGCTTGTTGAATGAAAATAGACTCAGGTATTGGAAAAGCAACATCAAAGTTTTCAGGGGATCTTTCAAATCCATCTCATCTAGCTGCTCTCCTGTACATCTTGTGCCCATTACCTCATCAGAACCAAGACTGGATTATTTGAACTTTTGTAAGAATAGCTGTTCCAAATTCCTCAGATGCACAAGGTCAGATAGTTCAGGAATGGATGAAACAAGTATCAGATAAGCTTTGGAAAGGGGAAATGCAACTTTAAGGTCTATTAGTAGAGTCCTTTCCAGCAGGTACAGATCAATAGCACCAGTGAGGACTGCATGCAGTATGATGCTGCATACAAAACTGGCCTGCTACTTTCAGAAAAGGAGAAATGAAACTAAAGAGCTGTGCAAGAACAATCTGAGGAACTATGGATCTGGGATTTTATAAGAAGAAGCTGAAGAAGCCCATTGAAACTGGGTGTGATTTCTCTTTAGCAACAGGCCAGCGGTTAAATGGCACATCAAATATTTTTAAACAATCTGGCTGCTTAGGAGTGTTCACTCTTTCCAGAAAGACAAACCTTTTCAGAGAGCTGAGGCATCATGTCTGTTGCTGTTAAGCTGCAGGAAGCAGCTCTCTAGTCATGCTGGTATCATTGCTTTGTGGGGTGAGCCCTAAGTCTTTCTGCTTCAGTTCTGCTCTTGGGGTATTTTGGATTACAGATTATGTCCAGAATATTACAACATACATAAATTAACAAATCAATTTAATAAAGTTTTATAGATAACTTTCATTAGCTGAGCCAAATGAAACTATAAAAAATTAGCTATCTTGAGAACTACAGCTATTGTCTCACGAGGTAGTCACTATCTCTCCTGGTGCCTATTGTTTACAGATGCCAAGCAAAACACCTTTTAAACTTCTTCCAGTTATCTTCCACATTTCTGAAAAATTTATTTTCCAGCTCGGTAATAGCTGTTTTTCCATTCAGGGTATGCTCCTATTTTATGTTATTTCTGTAACTATATGAAGAAATTGCTCTAAGCAAGAAAAATTTAGAAGAAAATGACTTCATTTTCACCTGAATTCTAGCACCATTTAACATGAACTTCTGTACAAAATGATACTCAATTCTAAGTGGCTGGTGTGACTTTTTGTAGATGCACCTGGTGGGGTATCTAAACTGAGCACACGTGAAAATAGCAGTGTGTGTGTGAGAGCTACTATCACTCAGCCAAAACGTCAGATTTCTAGTTTCACAATGCACCGTACTGTATTTATTCTTTATATCACTATAGCTAAGATTTTACCAATGTATCTTCAGTACATGAAGACAGAAACTTGCTAATTAAGCAGAAATTAAGTAAAAATGCCAGTCAAAATATTTTAAGGTGCAGGCAGAGAAGACATGACATCAGCTCCCACAGGTTCATGAAGAACAAGAAAGCAAAATCTTCAGGGAAAACTAAGGTATAAAACAACACCCTATGCTGTAATTTTGTGTCAATTTATTTTAGGTTCTCCTCTCTGGGGAAATAAGGAAGAGGTTGTAGTGTCTAAAAGACAACAGAAGCATGACAGATTTGCCTGAAGCTGAAAGGAGATGATATCTTTGACTTGTGAGGAAAATAAGCTGAGGTTCTGAAATATTCTGGAATCACAAAGGACCAAGGGCTACAGCAAAATAAGTTCCAGGACTGCATTTGCCCTTTTCACAGCTGTTATCCCACTGGAGAGTCATCATTGTCTATGATCATCAGCTTTACAAACACCATTTCTTTTTCCTCTACAGTTATCAAAGGATAAAATCTATTCTGAAAGAAATTCACATTATTGGTCCACTCTGAAATTTTGTTGCTAAATTTCAGCCTCTTTTCTTTCCCAACCTCTAGACTGCTATTGCAATTTCTTTCCCCCTTTTTCTTTCTGCTTGATGACAACACTGATAATCACCCTATGGGTCAGCTGTCCGAGTTCTTTGCTGCAGCAGATTTTTCTGTTTCTTTTTTAAAAAATAATTTCTCTAGTGACATCATTCTTGTTGGGTTACATAGGAATTAATTTCTACTGTGTACTTGGCTCTTGGATGTGCTTATGCATTCCCATCGAAAGGATCTGCAGGTAGATTTAAATATGTTACTGATTTAAAAATCTTGCGATTTTTTCTCTATTAAGACCTAGTCTAATATTCAAAGGTCAAAGAGTTTGAAGTCTGTGGATTCACTATATATGTGGGCAAAAACTGTGAATAAATTTCCCCTAAAAATTACTTTTACATCATAAGAAAAACTTGTATAAGCAAAACACTACTGTTTTTCATTTTAACATCTGCGTGAGACTTTGCTCCGCATCAGCCAGTAGGTGGAGATGTAAGTCCAATAATTGCTGCAGAAAACAGCTATTTGGCAGTCCTCAAAACAACTGAAGGTTCATATAATACAATTTAACCAGGGTTAGATTTCTTAATAAGCATTAGAGGAGACAGATGAAACCTTTCTCCAGTTAAGAGCCATCTATCAGCCTTCCTTGCTGCAGAAATTCTTATAGCCTATGGTCAGCTGTGTCTGTGGAGCTTAGGATACGTTCATATGCAGCAAACTATTAATGAAAGACAAAAGGCAGAGGTTAAATAAGGTTAAATAAGTGATCAAAAGACATATTTTCTGTTATCAGATCATAAGCTATCAAAAAGAGCTTTATCACCATTCTGTTACAGAACATTAAAAAAAAAAAAGACAAAACCACAGCAAAAACCTACAATAAAAAAATGAATAGTCTTAGTCATCCCAATACACACAATACACACATTTTGATCAGTTTCGAGCCCTTTCATAGGTATATAAATTGCATATTTTATTACATTTCAGTAGATATATGAAAATTCTTATGGTATTACCATTTCCATCAATGCAATCACGGTACTCTGTTTTGGCATTTAAATTTATGAATCTATAAAATTAACATTATAAGAACTCATACTGGAAATTGGTTACAATAGTGAGAGTATCTTGTGATTTATTAAAAATGTAATCATGTTTTTTAGCATCTGTCTACTATATAGTAATAATAATATCCCTATTTAGTAGAAATGGAAATACAGACAATTATATAATATAAAGTGTAAAAAATCAGAGGAATACAGTTGGAAATTTGTAATAATTTCTTTGTTTTGTTTATGCTGATTGATTTAAAGTCAAATGAGAACACCCCTGAAATAACAGGGCCCATATGACTTACTCTAAGTATAAATGATATAGCTAACTACAACTAACAAAGGACTATTCTTCCCTGAATTCCCTTTGAACAAGTCAGGAACAAACAAAGATTGTGCTGTTTAAACTGTCATTCTGTCAAACAGAATTACTACAAAATGGACGGGGCACTAAAACCTATTGCAAAGCAGTGAGCTGGGGACCTGAAACATTTCCTATGGGCTCAGAACTTTAGAAGTCTGCTGTCTCTCCCTCAGTGCCCTCCAGGAGTCTCTTCAAAACCACTACCCTGAGATCCAGACAGTGGTCTGAAAATACTGCTCCAAAGTACTTTCTTCCCCTCTATTTACCTTTTCCTTCTGTACTCTGATAGGTCCTTTGCATGTCCCCAGTGCTTCGAAAGGGAAAAATGTTATTCCTGTTCTCCCACTGAGCTCCTGGCTTATCACCATCCCTTCCACTCCTAATTCACTGCTCATCCACAGGTCATTTGTACTCATGGGAAACCAGAGTGTCCTAGCACAAAAAAACCAAAACCAAAACAAAAAAAACCCAGGGAAGTCCTGTAGAATCAGCTAAAATTTCTGCTGGAGAAGCAGGAGAGGGAAGGGAGCAGGTCTCCACTCCCCTTCCAGGCTCCTCATTCTCTGTAGGGGGCAAACAGACTTGGGTAATTTAATGCCTTCAGTGCCTCTCCAGCACTGAAAATAACACTGACACACCAACTTCACAAAAGAAAACAGAGGTTGATTTTCAAAATAATTCACTTGAAGGGATAGCTATGTACTGTTTTCCCATAAAGGAAATTGGTATTTTTAGAAATGAGCTAATATGTAAATCTTGTTCCCTAATAAAAGACTCTGTCTTGGCAGTTTATGGAACAATAAACATCAACGGCTTTGAGCTTCATTTGTTCCTGGTCTCACAAAAGATATGCGTAGCAATTTATAAATAAACTAACACAGCAAAATTTGGAGTGCTTATAATTTTCACCTCACAGGTTACTGGAGGCATTTGCCTTTGCCTCTTGACAAAATCTGTCTTCCAGCTAGAATTAAGATATTTTGGTTGCCTACACAAAAAGAAAACAGATGCTACTGTGTCTGGGGAGAATTCAGAATGTGATCTTGCATGTCTTATTTCTAAGGTCAATGTCAATTCATTCTAATGTCAATGCATATACTGAACTCTGCTATTATTTTAAACAAACTTAACTTCCTTTTTCTTACTTATGTCTCAGATAAAAGATCTGTTTCCCATATTACTGCCAGAGTTAGCAACAGAAATGTGGGAGACATAATGACTGTCAGATGCAAGAACTGCTGGCAGCCATTGCTCAAAGGCAATCACCTATAATCCAACATCTTGAGAGAGTACCTGCAGACATTGTCTTGCACCTGGCTGAGTTCAGTGCTGCATTAAAAACCTGCATGGGGCAATTCAGCAACCCTACTCCATGGAGCTATAAACATGGCTTTGTGTGCAACTATATTATTTTGGAACGCACGCCCATGAGGTCCAAGATCTTGGTCTCAGGCCTGGAAAGGAAGCATAAGAGCCAGGTGCCCAATGATAAGGCAAGGATAAGGCTTTGGCTGGTGAATGATCTACTTTCAGTATGGAAAAAGCCCAGAGAAGAGCAAAGATAATAATCAGAGATCCAGAAAACTAGACCTAGAGAGACTGGAAAAACTAAGATAATGCACTTGAGAATGAACAACGAACTCATCGTCTGACATTAGAACTCAAGTACATGAAAGATCTCCAAGTGTACATGACAAAATATAAACATGTTAAATCTGTGACAAGAAAGTTTCTGTTTAGATATAAGAATCATTAAACATAGAACATTGGCTTTATATAAATTCCTTCTCAGCCCCTTCTTTTCATGCTTCTAGTACACACTACATTGGCAGCTTACTTTTTTTTCATAGTGGAAGCCAGAAAAATCTTTTCTCCTCAGTTCTAATGGGGTCCTATTCCAAGACAGCTAGAAAGTCAGAGTTATTCTCCATAGGCAAAAAATCAGAAGGTACATATCAGCAGGGGAAGGTGCTTCCATGCCATGGTTAGCTGATCACTGACTCTGAAAAAAGAACCATGGGCACTGAAGGGGTAAGGAAGAAAAACAGTGTTACACTGTGGAGTAGACCCTGTAGAGAAAGGGTAAAATGACACACACAAACACACACACCTTTCAAGATTACCAGTAAACTTGAGCTAATCAGCATGTATGGAGCTTGCGTCATTGTACAAATTTGGAAGGGCACAGAAGGGTCCAAAAAAAATAAGGTTTTGCCTTTATTCTTTCTTCTGTTGGAAGCATTGAGACTTTAGGTAGTTAATAAGTCATGCTTTAAAAAGAAAACAACAAGCAAACAGAAGGGAATGCAGAGGTCACTCCCATCTTTATGATTGTAAACAGTACGAAATGCAAGAGCAGGACACTGGTTTTCTGTCTCCTAGGTGTCACCAAATTCTGCATGAAAGTTCTGCTAAAAATGGCTTGAAAATACACAATTAAAATTAGAAAGAATTATGTTAGAAGGGTAATTACTTTTTCTTTTTCTTCACGGAAAATTGTTCAGACATGATTTTATAATTTTAAAAGCTAACTAATCTATATCAATAACATGCTGATAGCATTAAATAGCACACTCATATGCATTGACCAGCATAGCTCTGTCTTCTTCTTGGCCACCATCCCAGTCTTTTTTATGTAAAGAAATATTACATTCATGTTCAGAAACTACTTAGTTTTCTAATTACTGGTAGTTTTGGTAAGCCACTCTATTAATCTGTCCCAGCATATGGGCACGTAGACTGTCAAGCTCTAAAGTTAATACTTGTGTGAAGTAGCAGGCTAGCAGCTCTAGAAATACTACATTCAAGATGTTTATATTATTATGCTAACCATGAAGCTCCCAGTGTGAAAGAAAGTTGGAAACCTAAATTTCAACAGAAGCAGAAAAACACAGCTAGTTTGGCACTGCCACATGAACAAAATCAGTTCCTTTTAGCCCTGGGATGCATCAGTCACTTGCAACACACAAGTGAAAAGTTGTGTATCAAACTTGAATTTACCCAATTCACCTAGTACTTACTAGGTATCTAGCAGAACTTGACAAGAACCTACAAGAACTTGACTAATTCCTCAAGTGACTCTTGTGAGTTTATAAAAATTATACAAGCAGTAGCTTTTTAGCAACAATAGCTTTGGGTTTTCTTTACTTGGAGAGGTTATACTCTCTGTAATTATCTCTTCTGAACTGGCTTGCAGAGAAAATATACTGGATGTATAGAACCTCTACTGTAGCAAGACAAACCTCTTTTAGGGCACGGCTCTCCAAGGTCCAACCAGGTGTTCCAGAAGAAACTCACAAATAGTGCTCTGAGTCTAATGCTCTCAGGGCTGAGCAGCCTGGATCAGTGCTATTGCTCCAAAAGCAGCCTCCTCCCTGGCTTCCTCAGGTGTGAGCTTTATTGGCCCCCCAATCCTGCTCATGGGCAGTAGGGGCCCACCCTAATCAGGCACAGGTGGGCTTAACACAAGCTCATGCCCACTGCCTGGCAATTAGTGCCACCTGGTTGCCTCATTTCACTACACTCTACTGTGAAATCCCACCAAGGGCAGGAGAATATGACTCAGTATATACATATCTTCACTCATAGTGTCAGGATTTGTCATTGAAACAAATCCTGAGATTTTCATGTTGCCATTCGTGGATGGCAGTTTGCAAAAGTTATTGTTAATCCCACTATTGTTACCTCCACTAACCATTTTCTACAGAAAATAGCTTGCCAAAACAATAAATCAAGACTTTAAATTACACAGACTCATACTGGTTGGAGGCCGCTTCTCTGCAAAATAATGTCTTTGTATCAAACATTCCTGTAGCACAGTTTAAAACAGTAGATTATATTCAGTTTTTTTAAAAAATAGACTGCTTGTGAGAGTGTTTTATGAATATGTTTATAGGCAGAAATCAGCCGTAAAAGACATAGGCTATAAAGCACTGGGAGCTATAGAATAGAAATCATTCTTCAAAGCACTTTCTAAACTTTAGAAAATGATCATAAAATTGTAAAAGTAGTTGTCAAATTTGAAATGCAATCCTAGCAAAGACCTTCTTTGCACCAACATGTTGTAAAAGGTATATATAAATACAAAAGTAAGGAACCACAGGAAAAGTATTTCTGATAGAATGTCAAATTCACATAAAAGAAAATACTGACAACAGCTTGTATAATAATAATATTTTAGATATGTAATTCAACAGAAAATGACAAATAATCTTGCAATTTAACATACAAATGGCTACATTATGATCTCACATTACATCCAAGGTTAAGAGTGTGTGGTGCAAACTAAGTGTGGTGCACGCATTTCTTACCTAATTTCACTCCTTAAGCATGTCCAAAATTTTACCAAAACCTGAAGTGTTCCCTATTACTCTGAGACCTTAGTCCTATAACCTTTGCAAGATTTTGCCAAAGTGGCCTTGCAGTGGTGGAATGATACTATTCCTATTTTATATACAGAAAACTGAATACAGGAACTAAAATGCCTCATCAGAGGTTAGCAAGTTGCTTCTACTTCCTTGGTGTTTGCCAAGCTGTTGTTCTGGTCTTCTGCTAAAATTACATGATTCTTCACCTTTGTCTCCCTTCAGGGAGATCTGGAGATCACAGCTCTATATCAGAAAGCAGACAAGGAACTCTTGGAGAGTAAGAAGCCGTCACATGCCTGTGCACCTACATGCACCTTTTCCAGATAGGTGATAGAAATCTTGGCATCCAGTAAGAAGCACATTTCTCTCATCAGTTTGGATTTCCATCTTGAGTTGCAATTCAATAGCAATGCTGTCAGGTCTCACCTGCACCCTGCCCTCCCTCCTGTATGATAAAGTTATATTATAAAACTCCTCCAAGGAGCTGTGCACCCCTTTTATACTAGAACTGACCTGTGCTATAAAAATCCTCTTGATTATTTTCTGGCTTTTCCAAATAGGTTTTTGAGTTGAATTGTTGCTCTTTTCTTGTTTGGTTAAAAATAAGTTGCTGCTTGCTTGAACGGACACTGACGCCTGTTTTCAGACTGGGCATGGGTAATAACATGAATTGATATAATGTACATGCTGCCAGGAAATAAACTGCAGTCATCCCAAGCAGGTTTGAGCATATCAAACCTCTGCTTTAAACTTTCACAAAGCTTTTAGCTGAGACAGGCTATTAAATCATATAAAGTGACATGCTGTGTATCACAGTCCATTATAGTAACAAGGTTACCCTATTAGTGTAAGTGGCAATCACTTGGGTTAGGCAAACTTCTCTAGAGTGCTTGCACCACAGAAAGAAACAGCCACACAGCAGCATGTTCCTACAACCCAAGCCCTCATGTCCCACATAAGTGTATACTCCCAAACCTCTGCCATGTCAGAAAAACAAACCAGTGAGAGATAATAAGCTAAGGTGATCCTTGCCACAAAGGAGATAAACATCTCTGGTCATCTCTGCTTATAGACTAGAAAAACATTTTCCACGCTATTTCAAATTCGCTGAATGATCATTGACCCTGGGAGCAAGACAGTGAGCATCATCATGACATGATGGTGATTTCACTTCCAACAATACAATGGAACATCAATTTCCTTTGTGTCATTTACACAGCCCTGGATGCATCAGAGGAAAATAGCATGAAGAACAGAATATAGAACATTACATTTTGGGGTAGTCCTACATGAACTGCAAGAGAAAAGTCACTACTGCTGTGGCAAGCTGCAAGTGTGACAGATCAGGCAGATGCAGTATAAGGTTTCTGTTGTTTCCATGGCACATAAAAAAGGGAAATCAACAATGAGTTCACCAATTCAGTTTCTGGATGAGAAGACACCATGTAGGGGTGAAGTCCAATTTCTATACCTCTAAGGATTCAACGTATCCCAGAAAAAGCAACACAGATCTTTCAGAAAAATAACTACAGAAAAAACTTTTTCAGAAAAAAAAGCTATATGAGATCCACTTATGGAAAAGTTGTTAAACTTTTCTAAACATTACAGTGAGCATAGAGTAATGTCCAATAATTGACAGAGCAGCTTTGATTGAAAATCAGCTATATTTCAGCTATATTTCATATAGCTGTTCAGTGAAACCCATGGACAACTTGGTGTGGCCAGCAACAAACTACATGTGTACCAAAATGATACATTTTGTAGAGGAATACAATCTGAATCCAAATGCAGCTATAAATTTTTCATGTGACTCCCTGGTTGATGCTAGTTCATCATCTGTACCTGAATCTGTCACTGGGCAGGCTGGAAACTGGAGTGTTATATATAAATGTATATATATAAAGCTACTTGTCATGAACAACTGCAGAGGTTCTGAGAATGGGTGTGGGTGTACATTAGGAAAAGCTGAGTTCTGGAATGAAGCTCCAGTTTCTGTCACAGCAAAGGGTGGAGACAATGCCTGATTGGCACTCCAGGAGTATGAACCATAGACCATGCCCACACTAACACCACAAATGGATGAGAATGTCTAGAAGATGTCTAGACTGTTCACAAGAGGGATTCTGAACTGAAAGACTGTGTTCAGATGGCCTGGAAAGCAGTAGAGTACCTGCCAAACAACAGCCACAGTGGTAATTAAGTAAAAAAAAAAAAAAAAGAGAAACACCATAGCTCAGTAAGGTCCAAGTTACTATCACACCAAAAGCCTACCTGACAACACTTCAGTTTGGTGTGTCAAGAGCAAACACTCTGCTGATGTCTGCTGCAGGAGTATTTTCATCATGTGCAGATGGAAAGCAAACATATTGTTCAGATAATACAATGGATGACCTTAGATTTTCTGTAGTTTGATCTGGTCTTATGTACATTATTTCTTAGGCTGATGTGACCTTTTCTGCTTAACAGAGATACTTAGTTGGCATTTTAAGTGAGGGGAAAAAATCATCAGCATAAATTTTGGATTACACTCCTTATTTACTGGTATTTTACTAAAAAAGCTGGCAATTTTCCAGTTCATTAAAGATCAGCTCAGCTCAGATGCTGCTGGCAAGATATAGAGCTATTAGGATACCAATAGTAAAATATTTAACCTAAAGAAAAAAATCCCTACTGCTTAGAAAATAACATCATAATTACTTACAAAATAGCAACATTATAATTATGGCACTGGCTGAAGCCATATGGCACTGAAGCCATTTCTAGTTTTAGTGTATATGCACCTAAAGATAAACTCTTCTAATTCCATAGAAGCAGTTTTGGTCAGTTAGGTTACTGAGACCTCAAAATAGTTTGTCAAGTTTACCATACTTGTTGCAATCAAGGTATTAAAATGCTTGAAGTGACAACAGGAAAGGCCCTAGGGGAAAACCAGCACTGACTGAATTAGAAAATAATTCCTCCCCTAAGCAAAATTCATATTGATTATTCAAAACACTTCTGAACTCTTGCCATTCTAGACAGAGCAAAGAGATTGTCCTAGCTCTGCCAGCCTTCAAGCCTGCTGCCATGTGGAAGGCCAGACAGGGTGGCCCCATGTGCAGTGCTGCTTTCCCACCTGCACTGCTTTGTTGTGGATCCTGTGTGGGGGAAACAAAGGAAGACTCTCACTGATTTGTGCAAGAACAGGAAATCCTTTCCACTTTTCTGGTGAGAATAGTACTCAGATTACAAGAGATTTATAGGTTGTCGTTCCTTGGGGAGCCATTCATCTGTGTGTATTACAAATACAGGCAGGGTGAAGAGGGTATCAACTGCTGCCAAGGCTGATGATAACTACGGCTCACACAAACCCACCACATCTTTTCTGTGGCACAAAGACTCCCCTGTTCTGGAAAGTGCCTCCTCTTCAGGCCTGCCTTCTCTTTGAGAGATGCATACTACAAACTGCTAATGTGTGAACCAGATAATAAACAACACCATAGCTATGCTGGCAATGTAGATGTTTTACTTATACACAAAGTTTGAAAAATGAACAAAATTGTAGGATGTACTAAGAGACTTTCAACAAGCGATTTGAAATTACAACTGCTCAGAGGAAGCAGGGAGACTTGTGGAAGAGCAATGGAGGTTCTAGCAGCTTTAGAGTGTTATCTGATTGCACTAGCTGCATCTATGTTGTGGAGTGGTCACACTGGCAGCTGATGGTAAGTACTTCATCAGCACTTCCACAAATGCAAAATGAAGACTGATGGGCCTAGATGGAGATAAGTAAAAAGGAACAAGCAGAATAATGACAATAAGCCCACCAAATGCTGAAATTACCTATTCCCTATAAAGAGCTGGCCATGCCATGGATATAAAGGTCAATTTCTGCATGAATTAGATTTGTTACTTCAAAATACTGTAGACTTCGGGCCAGAGACACAGGGTTTTTTGTTGCTATTTGTTTCCAGTTTTTGTTTTGGGGATGGGAAAATGCTGAGTTTTTAAACTGGTAAAACTGCAGCATGGAGTTTCAGTTAGGGCTACTGACAGTATTGGAGCCAGTCCTGCTCCTAGCCCTGCTGGGATGCACACTGTGTGACAGACCTGGAGATTCTGCCACATTGAACCATCTATGTCTGTCTGTCCTCTCTCTGATGATGTGGATTAATCCTAGCTAAAAAAGGGTCTGCTTTTGTGAAATAAGATCATTCCTACAAATGAGCTGATCTACACAATACTGGGATTGGAGTCTGGCTTATAAAATTTATTTACAAATCAGCTTGACTCTGTTTGAAAGCCTTCTGCTTAAGTTACAGCAATACATATACAGTTACAATATCAATAGTCGTAAACTAAGCATCCCCTGGCAGAATGTGGACTCAGCTATTGATGCATATATTGCATCTATCTCCAACAAAGAAAACATTAAAGTCTACTCAGGGAATGCTGTGTTGAATACACAGAATAACTGTAGTCACAAGCACTCCTTGTCCAAAGTAAGTACTCTCCCTTAACTACAAGTATGTGCCTGTTTCTTTTAAGTAGAAACACTGGGGATGTTTTGTGGGGAAGGTTTGTAAATCCAGACACAGCTTGTGAATTTTGCAACTTGTTGCCCTGGTATTTTTCAAGTTTTGAGGTTTTATAAACCTGTATAGAAGCCGATTGCTTCTGCTCCCTTCTATTAGTACAAAGTGGCCTACATGGAAATTTCAGGGTCTGGAGTCTTCTGCTACAGTTACCTGCTTTGCTTTTTTTGCTTCATATTCCCACTCTCCCCTTTATTGCTACTTACTCAAAGGGGTCACTGGGATCAGCTCTCTGGAGCTCTGGAGGAATCGGGATTCTTTTGTAGTACATTTCCCAGTCAAAAGCTCCTCGCATGGCGTCCCCCGCCTGTGCCTCGTAGCCAAAGTGATTGTGGTCAATGACATCGATCATAGGACACACGATGGTTTTGTGGTTTAGTGCAATCTGGTCTGAAAAATGAAAGTAGAAAATAGGAAACGGCATGTCTAGTCAAGCCATCTATCATATTGCTGAGAAGTGAATCCCACAGGTTTTCTGATGTTTGAAGATTGCTTGCTTTGTTCCCTACGGCCCCCAAATAATTTCATTTTTCAAACGCGTACCGAACCTTTATCTAAAGTGGACTTAATGCAGTTGGGCAATGATTAGAAGAATTTACAGTTCTTTAAAGGGAGGCATATCCCTGTGAGACCCACAGGAGTCCAGTCATCTATATCTCTGTCACTTTGCTACTCTGAGCTGTCCCCATTCTGTCAGCTACGGAGCAAGTCAGCAAGCAAAATGTAAAAATACTCCTTCAGCTGTGGGGAGTGTGTATGGCAAACTCCTGTGAGAGAGATTTGTGTTCCTAAATGTGAATCTCAACAGTTGCAACCACTCGGCTGCTGTTCCAGTGGCTCTAGTGTGCATCAGCTTTGAGATCAAATGCTACAAATTAAAGGCAAACTCCAACATGAAGAACAAAACAGGGCTTGTGTTTTTTTTTGTACTGACCTTTGAGACATAAAGAAGGTTTCACAGTATTATTCTTACTCATCTATTTTCTAAAGAAAGGAGTTTTTTTTTGCCTTTTTAAAAAAAAACACATAGAGCTGTGAGGCTAAATCAAATTCCCATCTCTAATAGAAGGGCAGTGTGGGCCTGAATCTGCTTTGGTGAGTCCTATTGCTTAATCCCTGAGAGGTCCTCAGAAAAGAAAGTAAACTGAAGAAGACATTCCACCTGCAAGAACTAGGCAGAAGAACAATGATTTGAAATGAGGAACTACAGGGAAAATTTGTAGCTTCAATGGCAAAAAGGGACAGTAGAAAAACTATTGATGGACCCTTGAAAAAACAAAATCTCCACAAATTCCAAGTATAATAAAGCTTTTCTCTATACTAGCTTCTAGACTAAATTATTTACAAAATATAACACATTGTAGGACCTATGTAGAAAACTTGTTTTTAAGGATTAGTTGTCACTAGTGCTTGATAATATCCTAAAAAAAAATTAGAGGGCTGAGTGTGAAACATACACTTAGCTAGGAAGGCAGGTAATACCGCTGTAATGATTAATACAGATTCTGCTTCCTTGCTCCTGAAAGACTGAAATTAAGAAAAAAAGATTATTTCAGCAAAACATCTGTAGTTTTCACATTTATTCTTGGTTTTTTAGAGACTACCCAAATAGGGGTTACAATGATGACTGCTAGTGAGAAATTACTGTGTCTGGAAGTTCAGCAGTTTTTTACATCCTTATTCTTTAATAGTGAAATAAATTTAAAGCACAGGCTCCCACAAAATTCTATGAAATTCATTGCAGACATAATAGCTACATTACTCGTGCTATCGCCTCATATAATTATATTCACTGGTATACTGTGTAGTGTTATCTGTAATCATTATGCAAAGACATTTTTACGTAGTGTATTTCCTGTGATGTTCCTACTAACAGCTACAGGGTTTATAATAATCTGTCTCTGATCCCCCCCTTCTACATTGATTGGAGGAGACAAACTAAATGGGATTGATTTGGCTGGAGCAGGTCAAAGGGTGGCTTATAGTACATTAGCATCCTTCTCTTGATCTTCAAAAGCTTCTGCCTTTAAAGAGTCTGGTGGACTGGAAATTCTGAGTTGCATGCAGAGATAGCCAAGGAGAAAATTACTTGTGAAGTGCCCAAACTCTTTTACAAGTACAATGATGCTTACAATGATGTCTCTTGTGTGTATCTGCACAACCAACTTCTCAGACTTTTGAAGCTGTGCACACCAAAAGGCACAGTAATCAATCACTTAGTAATCAATGTACTTAGTCTTCCCCACTGGCAATCATGCATCATATACATGTTGTGGAGAGACAACTATACCTAGCAGGTGTCTTCATAGCATCATACAAAGCTAGAACAGTTATGGTTGGAAGGGACCTTAAAGATCACCTAGTTCCACACCCCCTGCCTGGGCAGGGCCACCTCCCACTAGATCAGGTTTCTCAAAGCTCCATTAACTTGATAACTTGCTATGCATCATCTAATCATGATATAAATATAAGTGTTGGTCATGTAAAAAAATCTATTTTGGAAGCCTAGCTCTGGCATCCTATGGCACTAATGATTATTCTCCATCTTCCCTCTTCCTCCTGCAGCAATATCAGCAGAAGGAAAAATGAGCCAGGATCTTTCAAGCTGTTTTGCTCCTCAGTTCCCTACCTTAAACTTGCAATAACTGCAACTTCACACTAGACTCTCAACTACAGCAGCTGGAGCCCAAGTCACATCTTTCCTTTTGCTAACTTGATATTACTGAGGAGTAACAACAAACAGCTGTGTTTGCCCACATTTTCACATAACTACAGCTGTCTGCTAAGTGAACATCATGCAAAACTCTGAATGGTTTATCTCAGTTTAGAAACCCATTTAAAATAAAGAAACAAACTGAGCTTAAAAAAATAAAGAAAAGCCATCTTACACCTGTTCATAAGAAAAGAAAACAAAAGAGTGTAACTGAAAACTGTGATCCAGCTCCAATGCCTCTCTCAACAAAGACTGACAATCTTCATTCCAGAGAACAGCTGAACTGGGAGTCATGGGGACTTTTCATTACACATAGCATTTACAATAAGAGCTAAAATAGGGCACCTTCAAAGCAATTAATATCCAGTATATCCTTTGCTTTGAATGACATTCAGTCAAATGCAGTGTTCAGTGAAGCAAAAGACAGATCTTTAGACAATACTTGCAAAATTATATTAACGTCACTATCATTAATAGCAAGGTGTCATCTGATTTCAGCATAGCAAATATTTGCCATCTAATGATTATGAGACAGTTCTTTCATCCTTTTTGGAAAAAAAGGGCACAGGACATCTTAACTACACTAGCTGTGTAGTCTTTCTCTATTTGTCCTTCATCCTCTACTCTTTCTTTCATAATAGATCTACTGATCCTGGGCTCCAGTTTTTTTCAAGAGTAACTTCTCAGTCCTCTGGCTGGTTAGCTAAGGGTATTTCTACTGTGCATGGAACAAGAAAGATCTCATTCCACTTTAGAACTAAGAAGAAGTGCGACTTGGTTCCTGATGAAGCTTCTTTCATCTTTCCAGTTTTCTGGCTTGAGGCTGAGGGTTCCCATCATCAGCTCTATACCCTGATGCAACCTAACTGCAATTATGAATCCTTTGTGACCATTCCGTTTATTTTTGAGATTTTAGAGGGTGGTACCCTCTAGATACCATCTGATACCTAGATGTACCTTCATTTTTTGTGAAACCATCTCATGGTTTCACAACTTGCAATATTCTCATGTCTAAGTTAAAACATAGAAGACTTATGTCTCATCTACAGTAACTTAGCAGAAGCTTTCAAGAACAAGAATGAGAATCTTGAGATTTCTGTCATTAGTGGCAATGCATCATGGTGGGGCAAAACCAGAAAGCAGAGGAAAGGTGGCTGTAGAATATGCTACCTGTTTCATGGTGGCATTGGTGAAACCAATGGTTTCATTGGTGAAACCAATATGTTTCATGGTAAATAGTCAGGGTTTCTTGTGGAAGGTTTATTGAAACATATATTTCCCTCTGCTCTTTTATGCCATTTGGGCTTTAAGTGAAGACACAGAGGTTATCTTAAAAAATGCTGATGTTGTGATTAAGGGCAAAATGGTAACAAGGGGAGAGACTATGTATATGTGCATGTAATTTTATACTGAAGGTAGAAAGGATTAAAATTTGGAATTTTGTACATTATCTCGTTACAAACTGAAAAAAATCATAGTTGCTAGGTTTTTTTGGGTCTCAAGTGGTAGCTCATTAGCAGAACAGCATCTGTTCTTGCTATAAATGCTTTATCAGCTCATTGTGTGGCCAAACTAGTCCTTGCAACAAAATTCAAGAAACAATAACCATAAATTGGTGAAACCCTGTCATGTACTTACAGCATACTTTTTTAATTAATACAAATTTCTTTGATAGTAAACTCAGAAATTTTCTTTTGTTTGTTAGCAAAAAAACATTCCCATTTGCAAAGCACATACACTTTGCATGTAGCCAGGTAGGAAACGGGACATTGTTTCCTGAAGTTAAATCCTAGACTACAACAATTGATTTTTTCCATTCCTTTGACTAATGGTGATTTGCCAGATGCAGCTGGAATCCAGCAAAGCAGTCAATAGCAAATCATTCTTACTGAGCTGCCTGTTGTGAATGCAGTTGTTATTGGATTTAACTCTGAAGTCTTGTATACATTTACAGCAAAAGCTGTTTTAATGGAATGTGGAGGACTAGGAAGGAGAATAATACCTGCATAACAGAAGTTTTCAGGTATATCGTAAGGGCATGGCATAATACTACATTTAATAGTGTATTTAGCAGTAGTAATAATAAAATAAATTGTAACTCTAATAGACCAAAATGGTATTTCAAAATTTTACTAGCTCTGTAGTCACAAAATGGAGCTGCTCTCATTTATCTGAGTTCTTTCTCATCCTGGCTATTTAGACACTGCAGCAGAGCTCTAAACACTTCCATACAGTGTAGGTCCCGCTTACTGTGGGACATGGCTTTGATTGCTTAACCTATACTCTATGCTCTAATTTTAATGGCTGATGAATGCTCATACACTTACTAAGCAAGGGAGGGAGCCAATTCACGTTGACTTCGCAATGGGAATCCAGAAATGTCAAGACTTCTCCTCTAGCCAGCGAGGCTCCTAGCAGTCTGGTCCGAATAAGCCCTTCTCGTTTCTTGGTTCGTACAATTCTCACTTTGGCAAAACGGACCATGTATTCCTCCAGCTTCTCTTTTAAATGTTCTAGAAAGAAGGGCAAAAAAAGCGTCAGTGGTGCCAGGCCTGAAGGAGCCAACAGAAGGACAGGTTGGCATGCAACCTGCAAGCAGCTTATCTACTTCCACCTCTTGTCACTTCAAGTCCTCCAAACTCTGCCACAAATCCTCCCTGCGATGGTTTGGAAAGCGCATATTCTCTGTTTTATCACACAGAGGAAGACACTCTGGACCTTTTACTGCAGTTGCTACTGGCAACCTGCCATCCACAATACGATCGTGGCCAAAACTACTGCAGGATATTCATCCATCCTCTGGTTCCTGCAGCCCAAGGCCAGATAAACATTCTGACATGCCATGTCATAAACAGTGTCCTTTCCAAGTGGGCTTCCTATATCAAGTAATTATGAAGAACTATTCATGGAAAGCAAATCCTTAAAGGTAAGCATTAAACTAGCATGATTAGAGTGTTTTTGTAAGGGGAAAGGAAGCAGACGTGAAGGAAGATCTTAATAGCTGGATAACAGTGTGAAGCAAACAGACAGCTTACTTCCTAATAAAATTAAACTTCAAATATAGAGCAGTTGATAAGATTCTATTATCTGCATAACCTGGCTCTGATTGCATCACAAAACAGCACCTCTGGGAAATTTTTTCTTCTGACTAGAAACACACACTTAGTTTCATAAAAAAAACCCAACAACAATAATAACTCAACAGTTTTGCTTCTTCCTAAATACATCTACCACAGAAATACTGATCTTTCGCCTTTGATACACCACCTCAGCTTGTCAGACTACTTTGGAAAAACCTGATAATTTCATTTGGCACAGAAAGAAAGAGAAAAAAGCTTAGTCTCCAATAATTAAAACGTGATAAGCCAAAGTTAGTGATGCTAGTGGTTGAAAGCTAAGTCTTACTGAGATGGTTTTGCCAGGTTATGATTGCTTCTTATATCGGCTATTAATTCTTTGAACTCCCTCATTAGAGACTGCAAGAACTATGCTAGAGACTATCTAAACAGACTATCATTTAGCAGTACCCTCAAGCATATGAGGCTGACACATAGATTACAGGCAACAAGCAAACAACCTCTGGTGTGGAGAGTACAAAATCTTGAATTAAAATAAAATACAGCTCCAATGAAACAGAGCTTCCTGCACATGTTCCTTCTTGCCTCTACTCCTTTCCTTCATAGCTGACCAGCACACAAGACATTCCAAATCTACCTGCAGATTAAGAAGCAGTATTTATTTAATAGCAGAGTACTGTCTGAGATTCTTCTCTGCACTGAGGAATCCTGATGCACACTGACACAGAAGAGGGAGCAGCCGGAGACCTGGGAACATCTGCTTGCAAGGATTACAGAAGAAACTAGGGGTTTGGGGCCAGAGAAACCAAATGCTTTGGAGATCTGTTGTGTAAAGAGTGTGTTTTGTGTTCATAGATCTCTCCAGGAGTATTAGATCAAGTGACAAAGGCCAAATCTGAGACAAAAAAAGAAGACATTCAGATAAAAACAAATACTTTTGATCTCTACTCTGTCACTGATTGTAAAATACACAGACTTAAATTACGAAATTTGGTTAATTTACAGTTAGATTCAATGATCTTAAAGGTCTTTTGCAGATTAAATGATTCTATGAGTCTATGAAATAATAAGAGGTATCTCTTTTTTCATCCCATTTTCCAATTTATGTGCTCAGTAAGAACGAACACAAACCCCCAGCAGCTGCAATGACAAGAGATAGATTATATATATGAATTATGATCTTTGTATGCCCCACCATAGCCACAGGACGAGGGCTGTGTACAAGTTACCAGTCTGACTCGGTTTAGGTACCAGCTACAATTCAGTATCATGACTGAGCTAACAACTACTGAACTCAAATCTTAGATCATTTGTACCCATGTGCAAAACTGTCTAGAGTGTATATTTATTGAACAGTTGTCTTGTTTTTATGAGCTCCACTGGGGCTATTCCCACAGCGTAAGAATATAGAAGAAGGGAAACAGACCTTAAAAATACAAATACAAAGACCTTGCAGGTAATAAAAATAAGTCTGTTAGGGTTGTCAATCTGGATTTTTTTTCTGTGATGTAAATTGCGTGATCTTAGATCCGTGAAAAAAGAAACAGTTTCAAAGTGACAGGATATTAGATTTCTCCAAAATAAATCAAACCTAATCTGTTAGATCCAATAGCTTCTGTTACTTCTCAGACTTTCACAAATTTCCTGTGGTTCTTTTCACTTGCCAACCCTCAGAGGTGGATTCAGTGACAAGATGCCAGCTGATCAGAGGATCTTAATATATAGCTCTGACTTTGCCTACGTGTCAGATAAAATTGCTTTACTATTACCTGTGAGATAATTCTAGTCAGTCTCCCTCTTTGTATGTGAAGGCAGCTACCAAAGAATCACCTGATCTCTCTGATGGAGAGAAGCAGGGCCTTACTTGGACAGCTGAAGCTGTTTGTGGTGTTGGTTGGCTCCCTGTTGCTTGTGAAGAACTTCAAGGCACAGCTGAATTTGACTTTCACTGGTTAGATGCCTCAACAGCTGATGTCAGGTCCTTGCCTGACAGCTTGAATACAGCCACTGCTGAAGTTTAAGTGAACTAATATAATATGCTCTTCTCATCCATTCTGATTGATATCACTTTTCTTGGCCCCAATAAATTCGGTGAAATTCAGTTTCATTCAAAGGATTTAATTTCATTTCTTTCACATCTTGCAAGGAGAAAATTCTGAAAGCTGAGTGCCTATCCCTTCACCTCAGGACACTTCAGGGAAAGATGATGTAAACTACTGTATTACATATATTCTTCTCTGTTCTTTTATCAATTGCTTAGTAGCAAAAGAGGTGAATAATATGATTCGTTTGTCATCAGTTATATTTGAGCTTCAAGAAATTAATGCTAGTTCACACTGTTCTTTCATTGCTTCAGATTCCCTGAAAACTCAGGAAAAGAATGATCTCAATTTTTTTTTCCCTTTCCAGAATACCTGAAATTCTGTGGAACAGAAGTTCTCTATACAACTTTGCTCCCTCCCACTCTCAGATAGCTCTTCACACATTTCAGACATTGTGTTACCCAATTTGTGAAAAACTGCATTAAAACCTTCTGATGCCAGATTTACATATCCCAGAATTTTCACCTATTCAATTAGTCCCCTGATTGAATATTTTATCATCTTCTCCTTGTTGCTCAAAGAACAACTCACAAAAAAGTAGAAGTGTACAAGAAATATTTGCATGTCTTGTTCACACAGAATTCTAAATGCATCTTTATTTAGACATATCTGGAAGTTATCAGAAAGAAAACAAAAATTCTAAGTGTTCATCTTTATAGAGCTTAGTTAGAGAAGTGACATTAAAGAAAAAAAAAAAAAAAAAAAGAGATCAGGTCTACATTCAGACCAAAGAATACAGATTTCTAGAGATACATAAGGTATCTAGATTTGTGTGTGTTACATGTTAGTAATATGCAAACAATAAGTCATGACAGCCAAGCAGATTCCAGTAACAATAACTATTCTGTCTTTAGTTCTGAGATTTGGCCAAGATGACAGTTTAGGAATTTATTTGGGAAATATTTTCAATGACTACAAAATCATCAAGAAGTACTTAAGTTCAGTGACTAGCTACAATATTGTTGAGAGAGTGAAAATATCTTAAAAATGTGAAAATATCTTAAAATGGAGGGAAAAAAATCCCTTTTGGATGCATAAGTAATTTTTTATTATTACCTTAAATCAATATGAAGTGCTCTCATATTGTATTTCCCTCTGCAAGGTCTTGTGGAACAAATTGTTTCAAACCTTACCAAAGTCTAAAAGCACAAACAAAGAGAGTAACACCCATAGACAACAAAACAGTAGTAGTTTTAAGGAAAACTCTAGTATTTTCTACCATTTACATAAGTAGTAAAAAAATACCTTTCATATTGAACCACTCCTTAAAGTCACTCCCATGTTTCTTAATATAGTGGTGAGACTCTTTAAAGGAAAATTGCAGTTCTGCAGGACCTATGACCAGTAGGTGGATTGGGGGGGTTGCTGGTCAGTAAAACAGCCCATGTTTGAGCCAGGGGTCATGAGTACATAGATGCTATGACAAAGACAATACCTGGGAATTTCATAGCTCAACAGTTGCTTAAAACAGAATAGACAAGACTTTAGAATTCTCTGTATGGGAATAATTTTGATCACAAATGATCTAGATGTTTGTGAGATGTTTGTGATTACAAAAAATTTTTGATATTATAACCTTGTCTTTTCCCCAAAACATAAAAATAGGATGCCCCTGTTCACCAGACTCCATCAATTTCCCTCACAAAAGAAAAAACCCAAATGATATTGTATTTGCTATAGTACAACTGCACTTTCTCACAGTTCCCAATTACTGTGCTACTAATGTTATCTCCAGAAGAAGCATCATGCACACAAAACATAAATATTACACATACATATTTAGAAGCAAGTAAACTCAAGTGGCCAAGTAAACATGCAGCAATGTCAAAGCAAAACTATAATTCTAAAGAAATTCTCTGAAAGAAATTATAATACGGTGTGTGAAAGAAAGAGCAACCTGTAATAAAAAGGCCTTTAAATGTCCAGGGGATAACACATTCTGCCCATTTGTTACCAAAGGAAACATCTTGCCACAACAATAAAACAGGGAGGTAAGATTGCCTCATTTATATGCAGTAATATTACATAAATTTCCCTTTCAGAGTTAGGCAAGAGCAAGAAGCCAGAATTTAAATTCTGCAGTGAGCTATAAATGGTGCACTTTGGATAGAAAGAAGCCAGAGCTCCTGTCACTAGATATAGAGAGTAAATGTCTAATTTGTAATTTAGAAGAAAATGCATCATTCTTTCATTCTTTCCTTCACAGTGTTGATCAAATGAACCCATGAATCATATGTTTGACACATGCCAGGCACCTGCCAGAGCAAGAGTTGCCACAGGCAGTGACAAATAAAGAATAATGCATGGGCAGGAGGTTTACAGGCTGTCACTGCTATGACAAGTGGTGTTAAAGGGAAGCATTATGTCTCTTCTAGCAATAGTCTGTAAACAAATTCTCCATTGTAATTGTTTTTTTTTTGTGGGCCTTTTCTGTCTTAATTTAAAATCTGGTGGAGCTTTTATAAAAGAATAGCAGAGACACAATTACCTGGACATAGTAATTAAAGATCTACTCAAGCAGAGTACCCAGTTACTTAATTTGGTGTGCAGATACAAATTGGATATCAAGATTCTGTCTTTGCCAGGAAAAAAAAGTAGTAAAAAGAGAACTGCAATTCTCTCCTGTTCGGATGCATACAGGGAACATTATACCCCTTGGCAACATTTGCTATGCAACAAGCACTGTTCCTCTACAGTTACTGAGAAGGTGTTAAGACAGATTTAAAAGATCATGCAAAAACTGGAGCTGGCCTTCAGGACTTGCTTGACTGCAGCATAGACCATAAAAGAGGGAGGAAAAAAAGAACAAAATAGATTCTTTTGTTAAGTCCATCTTAAGACAGCCAGACAGGTCCATCCCAAATCTGGGTCTGCAATGCAGTCAACCTGCTATTTCTGCTGGTAAAGAATGAAAGGAGTCCCGTGGCTGTTTTGTCGTGTAACAATTACGACGCCAGTTCCACAAGATTTTTCTCAATCTTTTTTCTTGCCTGGCCAGGAGCAAAGAGCTTAGTTCCCAATATGCACAGAAAAACCTGTCAGTACATCCATGGATATCACTGTGAAAAGGATCTCCACAATTTTATGTCTTTTTATGCAAGACATGATTATCTTACCAGGTAAAATGAGCAAGGACACCTTCCATGCTTTTTCTGAGGCCTTGGGCATATGTTTTTCCTGGGAAACCTCAGCTTTCTGTCTAATATTAAGTCTTAAGCTTCACAGAAAATACATCTAAGAAACTTAGTGGCCTATGATTTTTTGTTTTCTGCAGCAACTGACAAAATAGTCCTCTGCAACATATTGCCATTATTTTTACCTTCACTGCCTGTATATATGCTACTGTAAAAGCAAATCAGCCTGAAGAGAGAATATAAGACGAGCCTATGAATTTGGATATGCCATCTTTCTTTTTTCCAGTTTCCTTTGCATGTTTCTTATCTTCAGAAGGTTGTTTGGAAATGCTGGCTAGACACAGAAATGTTGCAGAGGCTGTACCAGGTCAGCTGCCACTTTTTCTAGCCAAGCTGAAGACTCCAAGAAGAACAATTTCCCTGGTTACATCTCTATTGCTAATCCACGGTCGCATTACACTTCTGGTGAATAACTTTTTCCTTAAGCCCAAAATGAATCTTCCAAGCTTCATCTTGGGGCTGCTGCCTCATATTGTACCATCTGCCAGTACCAGGAAGAAGTTGGTTCTGCCATCTGTGCAATTCCCATTCCAGCTGCTGTGGGTAACTATTAGATCACCATTTAGCTGCTGCTTTGCTAGACTAAACAAGCACAGGTTTCTCAGCCTCTTTGCAAAGGTCACATACTTTTGGCCCATGAGAGTCTTACTAGTCCTCTGCTAATGTTTAATGCAGAGCTTTTGTTGCCTTTCTTGAACTGCTGAGCTCAAAACAGGATAGAGACTTAAAGGTGTAAGCAACACCAACATCATAAAAATCATAATTTCATTTTATCCATTCATGCTCATCTTAGCCAAGTCCAATCCAGTTTGTCTTTCTGGTGATTAAAGGCCCCTGCTTTCTCCTGTTCACCTGGTATCCACTATAACCTTTTCAGGTCCTTCATGGCACACTAGTTAGCTAATTCACATTTTTACTGGTACATGGGACAATTCACCTAGGTGCAGAATTTATTCAACTTTATAAGATTATATTTTCCAAGTTCTAGAGCTTCTCTGGACTGACACTTCACTAGTTGATACATCGACCACTTTTTCCATTTTAGTACCACCCACAGATTTGCGAGGGTACACCACCTCATCATCCAGGTTACTGGTGAAGATGCTGACTAACATTGCTGCAGTACTTACCTAAGGTATTCTGCCAAAAACACATCAAGTCATCGATTAACTACCCTTTCAGTTCACTGATGCAGCTTGTGTCAGCAGCATTCTTTTGTGCAGCACATCTAGGCAGTGAGCTGAGCCTTGCTGGTCTGCAGTTATTGGATCCACTTCCTTCTCTTCCTCATTGATGTAAGTAGCACCTTTTTGTAGTTGGTCAGCCATTTTAGTTGACTGACATTTCCAGTGGTTGCCCAGTCTTTTGGTTCTCTTCCATAGTGCCTTCACTTACATCGGAGAGTGCAATAGTACTCCCCCTTCATATACCCAGATCCAAAGTGTTTTACTCATAAGTAGTTCTGATGAGTAATCCTGGGGGAAGGATAGGGAGTGTTTTTGCCAGACAGACTAGCATCTGGATCCACAGCCATGCCAGATTGAAACAAATTCCTGAAGCAGACAGGTGCTATGAAAAGTGTTGGATATGGTAAGTCTGGCATAGACTGATAAGTAAGAGCAAGATTTATAACTGTTTAGTATAACAGCAACTGACTAACAGCAATCTCATTTGAATACTAAATAACTCATTCTCTCCAAACAGTTTTGCACATGTAAGAATAAGATGACTTGAGAAAAGCTATGTAGTTACTTCTGATCTTGAAGTATCATGGCTTAGAGTGCCATTTGTGCCAAACACTTGAAAACTTGTTCTCCTGGCTGTGATGTTTGGGTTAGTTGGCTTGGGACAAGTTAAAATACTATCTCTTTTTCTGATACTACTAATAAGCCCAAATCCTTCGATGATATAATACAAGGCCATGGAGTATATCCTGAATATGCAATAGTTTCATTCATCACTTACACATCAATGACTATAAACTTCAGGACAGCACCTTCATTTTGATGTTGATTTTCAAGGAAGGAAGGAAGGAAGGAAAGAAGGAAATTTATTGGTTTTTATGGATTTCTTCCTTCTATAAAGTAGCTATTGGTACCCTCACTGATGTAATATGATAACTCATGTCTCACAGCTGACAGCAGACTCCTTTTGCTATGTTTGCATGAGTCTTGGGGCTACCTTTTACACAAAGACTTAACGATCTAATCATTATTTATCATCTGAAAACCTCCAAATTAACAAAATTACCAAAATCATTTTACATATTGCAGTTAAACACTTTCAGGAATTAATCAGTGCTCACTGTATTTTATAAATGAACTTAAACACTTACTGTTTATTAATTGATCTCACATTCTCAATACACAAAATTAAAGAAATTAAAAAAAAATTTTTTTTTTAAAAAAAAAAACCC